>NC_056731.1:2102970-2128043 GCF_019279795.1 Protopterus annectens
TTGTTTTTATGTACATAACACTAGGCCATACCTCCATCATGCATGCTATGCCTGTGATACTGTTTATGATGTCTGAACATATCCATCATGACAGCTTTACATTACACATACTTGACATAGTCACCCGTACTGCGAGGCATACGTGCACGTCGTGCGCACATTCCGTATGACATCGACGGTATATGCCCATACACATGTGTGCTGTGACACTATACATACATGTCCTATCCCCTGCTGTGGCACTTCATTGTTGGACATCCACTGCCAGCATCGGCGTGGGTGGTGGCATTGTTCTGTGTTTTAAATCCCTATGGCAGCCCTTGAGTTATCGGCTGTGTACATGATGTCCCACTGCTGTGCACACGTTGTCCACAGTCGTTGGTATGCTCATGATTAGCACTACATAACCACCTTTCACCACTCTCTGCTTTATGGACAGGTATCTTTACTTACAAACACCGTTCACATACAGTGCAGATTCGTCATACATATCATGCATTATACACCAGTACATCTCGTGGGTTCGACATACCTTTCCTGTGTTGTTTTCCGTATTCCGCTGGAATCTCGCTGGTTACAACAAAACAGTTAGTTTCACAATAAAGTGTTTGTTCGGTATGAACATACAGTTTGAATATCCTGGGAGTCTTCCTTATATCCGTCGTCACCTGCGGCATCTGGGTTCATCACGCCAATAGCTGTTCCTCGGTGTGTACTTATGCGCATATCACCTATGCATCTCCTCCATTAAATGCGGTACGCGTCGGAACTAGGGCATGGTTCATTCCTCGTCTGGCCGTTGGTTCTTTGCATTACCTTCATGGGGATGGTATGTATTGTGTTATGTTATGTGTGACTGCAGCCGCTATGTGTGGCGTCAGGTACATTTCGCTGTGGTGTTAGCCGTGGATTGTGTGTGTTGAGTATGGTATTATGTTCGACATGTGGGTGTCCGTGTCCTGGCGGCGTCGGTCGTTGGCGTTGTGCATTTGGATGTGTAACATAGCTCTTGTATTCATGTACACAACGGATGCAGGTATGCATCCGCTGCTGATAGTGTCTCACACGCGAGATGTTGCGGGTATGCCGCTCTCATTGACTGCCTGTATGTTTATGCTGCTATTTCGGCTTGTATCCCTTTGATTTGTGCGATGGGGTATATCGGACTGTGGGTGGCCAGTGCGGGTTGTGGCCCTTGCATTTATACATACACGGTATGCTTGTGTGTGTGCTCCATCCCTGCTTGGGGAGCTGCAGGTTACCTGTCTGTTGTTCTAGGAGTGTTGGTTTTGTTGATGTCGTCTGCTGTCGGTATCGCCTGCATGTGTGCTTCCTGCATGTATTCCTCCGTCACATCGGTAGTATATCTGCGGTTGTTAAATGCGTGCCGACTATCCCTTGGCATTTTGTCACGGATGGTTACGGTCATTGTGGTCCTATACTTGGGACGGCCTGTATGCTACCGGTTGCCACCTATTCGGGTGGCGATTGCTTGTTTAACACTCGTGGAACACACAGCGGTATTTACGGGTAGGGTACGTGGCCACGATCGATGCCAGGGGAGCACATGCGTATTTCCGCGGTACATGACTGATGCTGTGTAAAGTTGCCGACGTATCGTGTTGACATTACCATATCGGCGCCATACATATGGTCATGGTTTGTACATGCGTCCTTTGCATCTCATGTTGGCTTTACTCCTGTGGTACATTCTGGGACATTTCCGCTTTGCATCGTTTTACGTCGCCACGCGCCTAGCCAGTGAGGAGCTCTCTGTACTACTTTGTGAGTACTGCTGTACATACGCCTGTGGTTCCTATACTGTATGCCTACATATGTTATTCCACTCCGCCTGTCACATGTCACCTACATACAAATTTTACAGTGGCACACACATTACACCTGCACAGTGGAACACACGACACCCTCACCTCACACATACACATACTGCCGCTTTCGCAGGGACGGCTGCACACAGTACCTACGTTGACCGCATCGCCGGCGGCGGTGTCTACCTCCACCCTCATATCCTTAGCATATTCCACGCACATGTCCTGTTACTGTACCGTGGTCTGGCGATCGTCCCAACTCGCAAATATGCATTTCTGTAGGTTGACCTTTCCATGGGTGGCGTTCCCTGCTCTGTCCACCCTCCCGGATAGTCGGGTTGTCATTCACTATGTTTACTATGTAGAGATTTCGCGTCTTACTTCTCTGTCACCTTGCATCCCTGTGTTCCATGCTCCGCTGGCTGTTGGGTGTGCAGTGTTTGGGTGCTACCTATGTTGGAGTCACACATGGGACTGCACATACAGTACACATTATGGGCAGCCATGTTTGTGTGCCGTCCATTTCACTGTGTGTGCAGGTAGGGAGGTGTCAGTCCATGGGGCCTACGCTGTCAGGGTATGTGCTATACGTTCCCTCTTTGCCAAGGCATAGGCATATTGGGTACGCCTCCGTCTGCCTACTGGGGCTGGCACAGTGTGTTCATGGCATTGAACGCCCTGTGCCTGTGCTTGCCTTGGCAGTTGTGGCGGGCTTGGTGGCCCTACACCATTATGTCCCTGCAGCAGCTGTTTCCGCAGGATCATATTATGTAGCATAGCACATACTATGAATATGTGGGCACATGTGCCTGGAGAGTACTGCAAGGCTCCACCAGATGTATCCAAGCACCGGAACCGTGATTTCAACATCCCAAACACACGCTCTATGATTATTCTGGTTTGTGCGTGTGCCTCATTATGGTGTTCTTGCATGTGTGTGTGTGCATTTCTGATGGGTGTCATCATCCACGGCTCCAGTGCGTAGCCAGCATCCCCCACAAGGTGACCTTGTGTGATGTCCCCCCTGGTGAATACCTGATACAGCTGTGAGGCATGCCAGATATGGGAGTCGTGGTAGCTTCCAGGGCTG
Organism: Protopterus annectens; assembly: GCF_019279795.1. Taxonomy (NCBI): domain Eukaryota; kingdom Metazoa; phylum Chordata; order Ceratodontiformes; family Protopteridae; genus Protopterus; species Protopterus annectens. The sequence continues at coordinate 2,105,890 of NC_056731.1, forward strand.
CCAGCACACACATCCATGATAATGCCCTGTGCATTGCACATGACCTGGCAATTGATGGAGGGAATCCCTTGCGGTTTATGTAGCGTCTACTCTGCTCCCCAGGTGGTGACTTGATTTCTATGTGCATACAGTCTATCGCACCCAGTACCTCCGGGTATTGTGCCACACGGTGGAAGTGGCGCATACTGCTAGCCAACTCCTCCTGAGATCTGGGGAAGGATATATACTCATGGGCATGTCGTAACATGGCATCCAGAAACTGGTGTAGTACCCTGGATGCTGATGCCTGTGAGATGCCCATTATATCCCCGGTTGGCCTTTGAAAGGTACCTGTTGCCAGTATTCACAAGCTTACACATACCTTTGTGTCCACTGGGATGGGCTCCCCTCTGTTGTCTCTTGTTCTCAGGCATGGCCGGCACAGCTCCACTATTTGCTGTAACGTGTCCCTGTCCACCCTGTAATGCTCTACTATTTCCAGGTCTTGCAGCCCCTGGTAAGTCGCCCTTGGTCTGAACACTCTCCTTCTCCTCTGAGGCCTACGGTAGTTGTCGGCACCCTCCTCCGCAACTCCGTCTGTCTCTAACACATACCGATGCATCACGGCCACGGCAGCACCCAACATATACATTTTAAAAGTTCCCCGTGTTTTTACACCCTAAAGTGCGGCGTTTGGGAATACGCGCTATGTGTTGTGTGCATTCACACTTTATAGTGTTGTGCTGTACACCCGGTGATGTCATTGGGTGTGTCTGTGCTGCCGTATCTGTGTGTTATCTTCCGTGTTTTACCGTTGGCACTGCAACGCTGTTGCCTTTAGTGTTACATTACACTTGCCTGCATTGGTTTAGCTTTACACCTTAATTTACTGTTTGTGCAGGTTGCACCTACTATTTCCTGGAGTGCATCCTGCAGGCACATAGCATCTCATGCATTTTGTCTGCCGCCGCCGTTATGCTACCTCTCTACTTGGCTGTGCTGTATCGGTTCTTCACTCTTTGCAATTCTTCTACATCCCCTACTTTCTTTGCATTCATATGCCTCCCCTTTCCTGTTTTGCGGGATTCTGCATGCAGAGTTGTCAGCTGCCGCCAATTGCCCTTCGTGGGTTGATTGGTGTTGATTGCTCATTACGACTCCAATTACACTGCTTCCGCATTTCCTCATATTCTCCGCATCACCTTCCTGTATCCGTGGTTGTAGACGGGCCGGCCGTCACATGACTGGGTTGGGGAACGTAGTCATCCTCATACACATGCATCTGTGCGCGCGTTCTGTACTCTCAGCGCATCTATTTCCTCACACGCAGGTGCTGATGCTGTGATGTGCATTGTACAGCCCCTGTTTGCTGGGCTCCAATGTGCTTCCTCCTACAGTGGCACACCCCTCTGCGATTGACATGTATTCCCTCTAGGCCACTCCTCGGTGTATTACCGCTACGCCGTTTGATGCAGCCTTACGCCAGCAGGGGTTTTGTGATTCAGTATTATCTGCCTTATTTGCATGGCATTGACTACTAATACATGGTTACGGTGCCGGACACCGCCGCCACTCCTTGGCAACCCTTGCGCTGTGGTTGTGGCTTTCCATGCATACTATGGTGTATTGTGGCTGTGATGCTGATGTGTCTTATACTGCTCTTTTATGACATTGTCATATTAATTCATTGTTCCGCACCTTCCGCGGACATGTCCTGGGGTTCTGCTCTGGTTTCTGCGTACATACCATTTATGTCGTTATTTACGTTTTCTGCATGTTTTCCTTTGACATTCTCGGTGTCTTTCCCCATTGGCATGTTGCACCAGTATGACACCTGACGTTGGCAGCCTTCCGTTACTCCTATGTCATGTTTGGATGACTGTAAACCGTTTTTTTTTTTGGTTTACATTGCCGTGCCGTTATGCTACGCCTGCGCCACTTCGTGGATCACTATTTGCCTTCATTTGCATGGTGCAACACCGCACATGGGGTGTTTAATATACCTACGCCAGAGGTGACGCAACTCAGGCGTACGCCGGTGGTGCACGTGTGATTGGATCGTACCTGAATCGCTTGGCGGCCATGTCTGGCGTTGGGGCGCCTACGCCATGCGTGCGCCTGGCGCAAGGTTCATGAATCCCGGGGCCGGTTTTTCACACATATTCATTGCTAGGCATTAATTTAATTTGTACTGAATTCTTCTGTATTTGTACATACAAAGACTATAAAGTAAATTTAGTCTAATCTTACAAATTTAATAGCATTAATATTAAGCAAAATCTTGGAAAATGTTTATGTCTCTTTAGAAATATCTAGTGGAATTGGCACCAAATGCATATGTCCTGTTATTTTAAACTACATACTCAGCAATTAAAATATTCATGCTTTTTATACCAACATTGTCTTGCAAAACATATTAAAAATAGTGTCCAATCTTGTTCAGTTTTTTACATATCTTTACTCTGTCTTGTATAGCTGTAATCAATTTCAAGCCATCTCTTGTTTTTTTTTAAACCATCTCTTGTATAACTTTACAGTTTAACAGGTTGTAAATACAATTTAATACTAAAATATCTTATTCTGTCAGGTTCAATCTGTTTACCAATATTTCTAATGCACTAATACCTGTTTTTCCTTCCCCCTGAAAGAGTATTGTCAAGAAGGAATGAAATATTATTTTTGCTCTGTAGCTTTATTTAAGACCCTTTTCTACTTTTGTCTTGTTTTCATGGTTTACTAGATCTAGTTTTTTTTTTTTTTTTTTTTTTGCATCTGTTTATTGAATTGCTGGTAATTTGTGATCCCATGTGATATAAACTTCACCATTCTCTATTCTCCCTTTTGAGGCTACAGATGACATTAAAAATGTCTCCTTTCTTTTCTGAAGATATTGGGATACTTCTTTTGTGTTTGTGATAATACAATACCATTATTTATATAAATTATGTGAATTTCTAAATGGTGTGTTAATATGTCCTATAAGATCAGGTGATCCAATGTCACACTGATGAGGGATGGGATGTGAATTAACATGTGTATATCCGCGGTGGTGGTGCTGCGGTAGCGTTGTCGCCTCACAGTAAGACGCTGTGCAGTTCGACTCTCAGCTAGAGCGTCTTCTGTGTGGAGACATGCGTGAATGGGCGTACCTTCCTTGAAGGTTGTTTGTCAGGGCTGGCAACTCGGCATATAAAAATCAGCTGCCAATCATTAGCGGACCAGAGTTCCGCTGTGGCGACCCCTAACCGGGAAAAGCCGAAAGACACAACAACCAGTAACACTTTGTTTTACAGCACAATAAACCACTCCCTTGCCTGATAAAAAGTATACAAATGTTTATAAAGCTTGTGAGGAAACTATTACTCTTTCTGTACTTAATAAAGGATTTTTGACTGGAAACAGACTGCCTGCCTTGCTTGGATTACTTTCGAATACTTAGTAATTCTGTACAATTATATATTTTTTATTATTTTTTTTTTTTTACTTAAGACGAGTTTATGTTTGCTACTTCTACTACTGTTGTCTGATCTGATTATTATACAGTGATTAACTAGAGATATATGGACTGAAAATCTTTCACACGGAGAAGTTTCTTACACGGTTTTGTTTTTGGACCTTGTTTAATGGGTTGTTTTGAGATTTCGGGGATACCACGGAGATTACTTGTTTTTTGTTTTATTAAAGAAAGTTAAAAGCCCTATCCCATTACTCCATCTCATATAGTTTATTGAGAAGGGACTTATGCCTGACCTACAGGACATTCTCTGATCCAGCCCTAATGAAAATGTGGATATTTGCAGGAAAAATTACACAAGTGTAATGCATTCCATGGATATGAACCTCATTTGTGACTCTTAACAGAACTTGCAGGAGAGACAGATTTGTATACCAAAGGCTACCTCATCTAAGGAATAAACTTCCCATCTTCATAAAATAAAGTGCATCCCTCACTCTCTTTAAAAAGAATTTGGATAAATGGATGGGGAACTATAAATTCACTCCTGGGGTACTGCCCATATCCCTTATGGACAGAGGTAGTCTGTAAAATGACTCAGAGCTCCAACACCCAAAGATCCAGTACCCTGATACTATCCCATCCTTTATCTAGAGAATTAAGATATAATATTGTCATACCCAGGGTATCATTGGCTAGGCTTGTAAGGGCTCTTGTACCATTAACCTAGTAATCACTTGTGAACCTATGAACAACATAATGCAATCCTCCCAATCATTACTAGGGAACAGGTTGAAAATACACTTTCAAAAGCCAAAAACACTGCATCAGTGGGCCCCGATAACATCCCAGGATGCTTAATAAATAGCATGAAACATGGACTCTCTGGTGCACTTGAATCACTTTTCAACTGGAGCCATAAGTCAGGTTTTGTACCCAAGGAATGGAAGATGGCTACAGTCATTGCACTGCACAAAAGAGGTCCAACCATTGATCTAGGTAACTACAGACCCATAAGTATTACCAACCTCATATGGAAGGCCATGGAAAGAATCATCATGGATATGATAAATGAGGACATTGGTTACCTACAGATGCTGGACCCATCACAGTTCGATTTTGTTAAAGGAAGGTCATGCCTATTAAATCTGGTGAACTTTATTGAGAGGGTCACCAAAGCAGTGGATGAAAGTAAGACTGTGCACGCAGCTTGCCTCAACCTGGCCAAGGTTTTGACATAATAATACCCCACTCTCACTAATTTAGGTATAAACCCCTTTTATCACTGACTTGATAGCCAGCTGGCTCAATGATGAGACCTAGGAGGCCAAAATAGGTGAGGCCACCTCCACCAAGAGGCCAGGCACTAGCAGAGTCTGGACCCAGTCCCTTTTGGCATCCATTTCTCTGACATGAAAGCAAATGCTGAAGGTTTATGGTTGTTTGCAGATGATTGCAAGCTGTGGATTATCATCAACTCCCCTGCAGACTCTAGCATTCTTCAAGAAGATCTGTCTCTGACTAACAGATGGTGCCAAAGGCATAGTCTTAAACTTAGTGCTAAGAAATGCATAATTGCACCCTTTGGGAAGTCAACCACCCTGGCTAATTATCATTTTGATAATACACTCCTAAGAGTCGATGCAGTGGTCAGGGACCTGGGTATGCACATAGAGTGTAGCCTTACCTTTGACCACCATGTGGCCACAGTATTAAGAAAATCCTTTTATTAGGATTTATTTGACAAAACAGGCCTGGAAATTATGAACATTATTAGAAGGGACAATGACTGTAAATTGGTCAAATTAAAACATGATATCAATGAGATGAATAGCAGTATTGTTAATGATTTGCTGTTTAGTGATATGGTTCATAATTACAATAAGGTGTTTAGTGACATGGAGAAGTTTAAGGATACTTGTATAAGAAAGCATCATAAATTGTGAAGGGTTAGTAAAGACTATGCAGAGAAAAAGATCTATCCCCAACCTCCCCAAGATATGAGTGACATTAAGATGAAATGACAATGGACAGTAGTAATTGTGTTAATAGAACACATCTATTTGAGCAGGGTGAGCAAGATTATTTTTTAGAACATCTACTTCAATGGAGGTACTCTGAGCGATTAATGAACCAACAGATTCAGGTTTTTTCCTTTTATGGAGCACCAAGGGGACGCTCAGCAAGAGGGATGGGGAAACACATGCATTAGAACTGCAATTTAATGATGTGAACAATTGTAATGAGGCAATTAGTTGTCAAGGCTACACAATACACAGTTTGAGTGATTTATGCGTAAATGAAGTGCACCTAACTTTGTTGAATAAAGGATTCAATTTTGTTCCTAAATTTAAGATGGACATAGTGAAACTAGTGGTTAATTTGAAATTATTTACTTTACAATTAAACTTGCAATTGTTTTTACTTAACCAGAACGAAGAACTAATGTCTGACCAAGTTTTATTAAAAAGTAGAAGCACGTTCTTTCCACCAAATAATCCCTTGGGTTTTATGTTTGAACATATGTGTGAAAATGTGTTCAGACAAATGTTAAAGTCAGAGTATTTTGAATATAACAACCTTACAAAGGAAAAAAGGATGTGGTTGAAAGAATTGTCTATGAATAAAAAATATAGGATAATGAAACCAGATAAAGGAGGGGGGAGTAGTGATAATGAAACATATAGACTATGTATGTAAAATGTATGAACTCCTCAGTGATGAGGATACGTACGAAAGGGTATCACAAATGAGGTAAATAGAGCTTATACAAAAATTGATATGATGGTGTTTGATGCCCTAAGTCAAGGTTCAATCACAGTGTGTGAATTTGAGTATCTTAGTGTGGCTATCCCAATTATCCCAGTGATTTTAGAGAAACCTAAGATACACAAAATACAGTTTTACCCCCCCCCCCCATTTAGGCCTATTGTGGCAGCTAGGGGTTCAAAAACAGAGCCCTTAGCAGAATATGTAGACAGTTATTCAAAACCAGCATTACAAAAGAGACCATATATTTTAAAGGATTCTTGGCATTGTTTGGAATTCCTGAGAAGGGTGAACACAAACCAGGAATTTATATTTTTGGCTATTGATGTGGTGAATCTTTTCTCTGTAATACCTCATGAGACTGGCCTAGACGTCTGTTTGCACAGCCTGACTTAGGATAGTCTTATGAATCAGACCAAAGTCAATTTATTGGTTGATATGATGGAGGTGGTACTAAGAAATAATTTCTTGTTTTTTGAAGGGGAATATTTTTGGCAAACCTCTGGTGTTGCAGTGGGAGCAAAGTGTGCACCCATATTTGCAAATTTGGTGTTTTCATCCCCATATATGTCCAGAACATTAACCTATTTAAGGTTTTTGGATGATATATTGGTTTTATGGACAGGAAATCAAGAAGAAGCATGTGAATGTATTGAATATTTGAACAGCACTACAGAATCTTTGAAGGTTACATACAGGATTCATAATGAGGAAATTGATTATTTGGACATCCTTTTAAAGAAGGATGTTATAACTGGTGAGCTTTCTTCTAGTATTTTTTAGACTTATTCTAATATGCTTCTCCATTTTGATAGTTGCCACTCCAATCATCAAATAAGTGTTATAAAGGGACAGATGGTCAGACTATCTAGACTGGTTAGTGATGATTATACATTTTTGGAAGAAATTGCCACCCTTATAGGGATGTTTAAAGAAAGAGGCTGTCCGTCTTTTGTTGAGAATAAGAAATGAGGTGACCAAAAATTGAGCAAGTAGGTTCACCCCTATTTTGAGAGGAGGTGTAAGTAGTGTAACACATGACCAGCAAAAAGCTTATGGAAATGATGTTATGATATTGCAATCAGGATCCCCCTTATTTGGCTACGAGGTTGCGTATGCTATGGGATGGCATTTTCTATGCAGATCTGAAAAAGATATTAGGCTGCAGGCCAAAAATAGCATATGGTAAGGGAAGAAATGTAAAGAAATCCTAGAAAAGGATAATGAGAGAGAAAAGAACATTTACAATTCTCGAATGCATACGTGTGGTGCTTGCAAAACCTGTAGATTCATTAATGATGGCCTGTATGCGGCACTAGCAACTTATAGTAGGAATCTGCATTGTCCTGGATGGTGCAACTGCAGTACGAGGTTGGTGGTTTATGTTGCTACTTGTGCCACCTGTTCAGCATTTTATGTGGGAAAAAACACCAGAAGATTGAGGGATAGAATTGTTGAACACAACAGGGATATTAAATATAGAAAATTAAGCAGTGAACTTTATATGCCTAGCACAAATTGTAGTAACTTTAAAAAGTTTATATTTTTTATTATTGATAGAATATTTGTAAATGGGAGAGGAGGAGATCCTGATTTGGAGATTGAGGAAAAGGAAACAGAATGGCAGTTGTGGCTTAATGCCAAATCCAGACCAGGGATTAATGACAGCATTTCCATTTCTAGCATATTAAAACAAAGAGCAAAATGTATTTGAATGTCAATGTAATGAACACTGTATAGGGGTTTTATATTGTTTATTTTTTTTGTTCCCAGTGATAATGTTTGGCTGATATTGGATTTTATTTATATACTTTTATTTTATACTTTTTTATATATTTTTGCTTATTATTAATCAGGACTTATGCCTAATTTAATCTTTTTACAAAATGCTTATGTGTGATATATTAATTAAGCATTGAAAGGTGTTTTAGTTTTTTAATGGCTGTTGGCTGATAAATGAGAATGTATTGTAATATTAGATTGCTGCTACTAAATATAATATAAAGATCTGTTAATTTAAGAACAGACAAGAAATTATGTTTTGTGTTTTTAGCTTATAAATGAGGGCTGTATTAGTTTTATGACAAGACTCTGAAGATGCCTGTGTATTAATGGGTGAATGAGGGCTGTATTATAGGTTCATAGGTTCATACTAGGCTATCTGCCCTAGGGCATTTATAAGCCTAGCCAGAGTGTGTGTGGCTTTCACCACCCCTTTGGATGAGAATACTATACCCATTAGTTTGCTGTGCCTCTGTCCAGCAGTGATACAGAGATGATTCCTGGGGTAAACCTACGATCTCCCATCCACTCGTCAAGATTTCTCTTGAACAGAGTCAGTGAGGGGCTCTGCCTCACATGGACTGGGATTCTGTTCCATAGTGTAGGGAGTCTCTGGGTGATGAATCTGTCCCTCCAGCACGTCCTATTTATATCCGTGTTGAGGTTTAAGTCTCTTGCTCTCGTGGCTCTGGTGGATTTGGATTTTTTGAGGTGGAGCATGCCCATTAATTCCGGGTTGGACATGGCCTTGTATGTCAGGCACAGATCACCTCTGAGCAGACGGTATGCGACTGAATAGAGCTGGAGTTTCTTCATTCGGCATCGTATGACATATGTTTGAGCCCTTTATCCTTTTGGTGAGGAACTTTTGGGGTCTTTCCAACTGCTGCAGGTGTCGGGTAAGGTACATTCAATGGGGCGTTGTACTCAATCATTGGTCTGATAAGTGAAGAGTACAGGGTACAATGACCTCTCCTGATCTGGATGTGAATCCCTTCATGATCAGGTGGGCAATGTAGAAGGTCTTCCTAACCACTTTGGCAATGTGAGTGTCAAAAGAGAGGTTACTGTCAACTTGGGTCCCCAGGTCCCTGATAACTTCTTCCGTGTTTAATGGATTACCACCTATGTGGTAATTAGGGGTTACCTTGTTTTTCCCAAAGGGTATGACTATGCATTTTTTGGCATTTAGCTTAAGGCCATGGCTCGCACCAGTTATCCATTTCTATGAGACCTTTCTGGAGGATGTCTGTGTCTGATGGAGTGTCAGTTATGGTGCCCAGTTTGCAGTCATCTGCAAATTGTGTCAGCCACAATCCCCCTATGTTTGCCTGCACTTCAGAAAAATAAATGCCGAACAAGAGGGGGCCCAGGACTGAGCCCTGTGGGACACCGCTCGTGACCGGCTTAGAGTCTGACATGGCACCAGCAACTCTAACCCTGTGTGTTCTGTCCTTGAGCCAGTTTGCAACCCATCTTGTGACATATGGGTTTACATCTAAGCTGGTGAGCTTTTCTATGATGCCCGAGTGGGGTATTGTGTCGAACGCTTTTGCTAGGTCAAGGTAGGCTGTGTGAACTGCCTTACCCTCATCAATGGCCTTAGTGACTGTTTCAAAAAAGTCAACCAAGTTCAAGAGGCAGGATCTGCCCTTGACAAAGCCAAATTGGGTAGGATCCAGTGTCTGTAGGTCCCCAATGTCTTTATTTATGAGTTCCATTATGATCCTCTCCATAGCTTTGCAGACAAGGCTCATCAAGCTTATGGGGCGGTAATTTCCAGGGTCCGTAGAAGCACCGCCTTTGTGGAGTGGGACCACAGTTGCCGTACGCCATTCTTTGGGTACATATCTTGTAGTAAGGCTAAGATTAAACAGCAGCCTTATGTGTGGGTTTAGTTCCTCATTGAGTTCGTGTAGCACACAGCCGGGGACACCGTCCGTCCCATTGATGCTGTGTTTTTGCTTTAGAGAGAGCAGCTCTCACCTGGGCATCTGAGATGTTTGGGAGGCTAGACTCTGGTGGGATAGATATTTCTCCTTTTGGGGGGGGAGGGAGGGGAGAAATTTGCACTGAACCTGTCTGCCAGTATGTTAGCAATGTCTGTGGGTTCAGTGATTTTTTTATCATTTTGGACTAATTCTGAGCATATCTGGGAGTTTCCACCCAGGTTTCTAACATAGCTAAAGAAGGCTTTATGATTGTCTTTTGTGTCATTAGCGATTTGTCTCTCAAAGTTGGCCTTGGATGATTTTATGAGTGATTTGTAGTTTTTTGCTAGTATTGATCAGAGATGCCTTCCATCTCCCATATATTTCATATTTAGTTTAATGACAAGACTCTGATGATGCCTGCGTATTAATGGGTGAATGAACTAAGTATTTTAATTGATTTGATTGTGTGTAAGTTCAAATAAATGTGCTGTTTTATTTTACTGCTTCGTGGTTAATCATCTTTGTTTGTTATATGCAGCAACTAGAGTGACCTCAGAAGTTCCTTACAAAAAGAATACAAGGTGTAACAAACCTGCCTTATGTAAGGTGCCTCAAAACCCTTTTCTTCTACTCGCATCCACAAGCTCCACACTTATGAATCTCCCATATATTTCATATTTATGAATCGCCTATATATTCGTAAGTCAAAGAGTACCAGAAATACAAGGTCTAGGGACCTGAATTTTGTCTGTGACTTAAACCGAACATGCTGGAGAGACAGATACATGTCTCAGAGACTGTCCCTCCTATGGAACAGGCTTCCCAACCATGTGAAGCTGAGTTTGTCTGTTACCCAGTTTAAGAGCAGCCTAGACCAGTAGATGGGGATAAGAAATTTATACTGAGCCTGGCACCCACGTACCAATACTTTCAGAGGTAGGTTATAAATACATAGCTGTCAATGTCCTATTTGGTTACAGGACATCATTATTCTTTTAGGAAAACTTGGCTCGGCTTAGAAAGGCCTCCCCAAGTCATTAACCTAGTAACGGTCTATAAATCTATGAAACCGTGAATAGCACCATTATTTACAACTCTTTTAACAAATATAACTCTTTTACAAATACTTAATAATGTTTGATGAACAGCAAATTATTCTTGGCTTTATGAGCTATCTAAATTGGAATTTGCTTTTGCTTCTGAGCCTTTTTGTGGGGCTTATAGTGTGGAAAATTCTGAACTACATTACAGTACATCTTAATGTACTTGAGCAGAAACTCACCTGCAGCCTGTTAATGTACTGTCTTGAATGTGCATTTTCATAATTCTACTTGTACAATTATTGCAGTAATCAATGGTGTCTACAGAAGTGTATCACAAGCATTACCTCAAAACTTCTGTTTGAACTGTGCTTATAACCAAGCTGGTTGGTTACAGAAGACCTTTTGTAAGCTGATTGTTTTTGTTGTTGGTCAGATTCTAGTGATCTTAATTACTTTAAGATTAATTAGTGATTAAAAAAAATACAATTTGCATAATGCTTGCAATAACCATACTTTTAGTCATCAACGTCATAATTAGTAACAAGCAACTAGTAATAGCTGTATTATATTGTGGCAATGTATGCTTCTGTCCCCAACCATGACATTTTACACTATGCCCATCAATAATATGTGATTTATAAAAATAGAAATCTAAAAATGTATAACAAGTGACAAACAGTACCGCAGGACACACCAGTCACCAGATATCACATGGCTCATAGTAAAATATGTCTATATTTTATGTTATTTTGTCATGCTCATTTTTTTAAATTATGTTTCTAAGTGGTGGCATCTCACAGTCCTACTGGATGTGTGAGGAGTTCTAGATATGCAGATTTTATTCTTATTATCTGTCCCATGTTTTGGATGGATGTGCTTACTTTTCAAGAGGCTTTGCATCTGAAGATTGAGTGGTATGATCCCAAGTTCTATCAATGTTGTTGTTTGTCTTTCGGTTTTTCCCGGTAAGGGGTCGCCACAGCGGAACTCCAGTCCGCTAATGATTGGCAGTAGATTTTTACGAAATACCGAGATGCCAGCTCGATGCCCAACCTTCAAGAAAGGCACGCCCATTTAGGCATGCATGTCTTTTGAACGCTACCCAACCATGGGGAGGACATGCAGACTCCACACAGAAGGCACTCCCAAGCCAAGCTGAGAATCGAACAGGAGAACTTCTTGCTGTGAGGTAACGCTACTGCCGTACCACCGCGGCATCACTCATAAATAATAAACAACTTATTTCTATTGACACATTAAGAAAACACTTTCAGGCAATGTGCAGACTTCCACATCCATCATTATTCACATTGAAAATTGTTCAACTAAAAAATAAACACTGCAATTCAAAACACAAAAAAGGAACACTAAGGCCAGTATTCATAGTCCACTGCTAAGCTTGTGAAATGAGTACAAACTATCCTGCATAGTTTGCAAGAGCATTCCAGTTCATAGACCCTTTCCCCATTGCAGCCAAAAAAACACTACCACCACTGTGCAAGTTTAGGCAGCACAGTTCAGAGTGCCAAATGTTAATGTGATAGTCCAGGAGACTGGTCTACAATAGTGACCTTCCAGTAGAGAACTTACACAGCAAGAGATTCTCTATATGTCTAAGCTGTGTGAGTTCTGGATAGGGCAAGGGTCCTATGGTTTAAGCATGCACTACATTCCTGTGGCACATACATACCTATGACTTTCAATGGTGGGAATCTGTGTAGGTGAGATACAGCTGCTTCGCCCTTCACAGATAGCTGATGTAGGTAAAATAATCCCAGTCCTCCTAAATGTATTTTATATTACTATTGTTTGATTCTCGGACCAGAGCACCTTTTGTGTGGAGTCTGCATGTCCTCCCTGTGATCGACTGAACTTTAAGACATGCAGGTAGGTGTGTGAGTGTGTTTGTGTGTTGAATTCCAAACATCTGTTGAATACATGGCTGTGCCAATGTTCACCTTCTGGTTACATAAATATTCCTATCCTTCCAGTAGTGTAATCTAAACTATGCTATGCTATCCCTCACCTCATCTTACGGATACTATACTGATATATCTACAGCCTGTATTTCTAAGCATCCTTTTCCCCCTAAATCGTTTATTTTCCTCTCCTCTCTCACCCCTTTCCTTACCTTCCCCAGCCTTCCGCTCACTCAGCTTATTTATTAATCATCTATTTCAACCTCTGCCACATCCAGTGCATGATCCAATGACTTCCTATGCTGACACGTCTACCTATTTCCTAGGTGTTGCCTCTCATACTTGACTTTTCACCTTGTGCCTCTCACAGACTAATGTATTATCACTTCCACCAAATACTTTTTTTCTAAGTGCACTTTTTAAAAGTGTTCTCTTGCAAATTACTTTCTATTTTTCCTTCTTTTTTCCTTGTTTTGAGTCATTGTTGTACTTGTTTATTAGATTTTATTCATGACTTGCAAATATTTTTATCTATTGATATGTATTGTGTCATCTTTTAGAAAACTGTGTTTTATTATGTGTTCTACCTGCATTCATTTTATTACATTGTTTAAAGTCATTTTATTTTTTTCTTATCTGATATTTGAACCTTTTGTACATATATTTGTACTTGGAGCGTTTCTTCCTGGACCAGCTCTGAAAAGGGAAAACTTAGTCCAGATGGATGATACTGGAAAACAAATGCTACTAAATAAATAAGTACAAATCTGTACTGTCAGAGATTTTTCAGAAACGTCACCCCAGCATAAAGAAAAAAAAAAATCAGCTGTGCAAAGTCTTGTGCATGATAAGAGAATCTGATCTACACATAAGAATTATAAAACTGAAATAAAGATCCCATAAAACTGATGTCTCCTCATTGTAGTCACCCCTCCCTCCATCAGGTTGGATGCCAGAAGGGGAACGGTGCTCACAGTCTGTCTAAAGGAAGTAAATAGCTTTTTGAGTAAGAGTTTAAGCAATCCTTCCTTTCTTATTCCACACACACCACAAACAAAAGCTGGGCCATCACATTAATAGATGCCATGTATTCTGTGCATCAGATGTGGCTGGAGGGTGTCTTGGCTGTTGAGCAGACAGCTCTATAATTAGGGAACAGAATCACATGTCTGTCAGTACATGACTGTGCTACACAGAGTGAACTGTTCTGTACATGGAGCCATAGCTCAGTGCACCAGACGTTACAGTGGAGCACTGAGTGCTGACATACTAGAGCAGTAATAAGTAGTGCATACAGCATGACAGTCGATCAGACTTCATTGCAAACATGTCCTGAGTACTGGGGAAAGAAGGGTGCACAGCAACGGCATGGTAGTCTGTGCAACTTGTATGTCCAAAGTACCATAAGCACAGGGGCAAGGAAAACTGGATATGAGGCACAATGCATAAAATATGGTAACTTGTCAACCAACTGCGAATGAAGCAGAGAGTGTAAGTACGTAGAGCCTGGCATATCATGGAAGTGTGTGTGTGTGTGTGTGTGTGTGTGTGTGTGTGTGTGTGTGTGTGTGTGTGTGTGTATGTGCACATTCATGCAAGTGGATGTGTGTATATAACTCTCCTCTTTGGCATTTACTTCTCAGAGGTGAAAGCTAATGTTAAACATTTATGGCTGACAATGATTGTAAACTCTCTGCCATTATAAACTTCCCAGAGGTCAACAAGATCCTGCAAGAGTGCTTGTCCAAGATAACTAGCTGGTGTCAAAACCATGGAATAAAACTAAGTGCCAAAAAAGTGTATAATCATATCCTTCAGCAAGCATGTCGCTCTCTCTGTAACTATCACATTGACAACACATCCCTGAAAATTGATCCTGTAGTTAGGGATCTGGGAATGTATGTCAGCAGCGAACTGTCCTTTCATCAGCACTATTGTCAGTGGCACAACAGGTAACACACTCAACTTTGGAGCATAAGGCTGTAGTTTCTCTTACCACACCAGGTAGATCAATTGCTGACACTGCAGTGCAGTGTAAGAAGGGTGCTGCACTTCTGAGTGTGTCATCCATCAGATGAGATGTCAAACCAAGGTCCAGTCTGGTTGACTTGATAGTAGCTCACGTAGATGTAAAAGGTTGCATGGCACCTCTTGAAAAGAAGAGGGTAAGTTCTCTGATGCCGTGGTCAAATTTTCTGTAATAGCTTAAATGCCATCTTGGACCTGCCCTGAAAAGAGGCCAACAGTACAGTGGTACTAACCTGGTCAACAAATGATAAATGAATAAACAAATCACGTATCCATTGTTGTAAGGAAGGTCTCTTTCATTCCACAACTTCTATCTAAAGATATTGCATCCAGATCTGGGCATATAATTATTCTGCTGTAGTCATCAGTTACTAGGCAGAGTGTTAAGTATAATGCCAATTTCAGTATGTACCTCTCCAAACACTTGTGACTGGAATGACCACAGTGCTTTCTCAAAAAAAAAAAAAAAAAATCATGGGCCTAAATTGTAAAAACTATGTGGGCCATCTCAAAGCCTTGTACCTCTTCTCAGTATCATATAGGTTACAGAGAAGTAACCTATACCTTGTGTGTAGAGCTTTAACAGAACCTATTCTGTCAGATATATTTCACATTTGCAAGTCCAGTGGTATCATAAACACCTGCTCATGGGATCTCAGTCTCTTTTGCAAAATAAGTAGACCGTGTTGATGGGATCTCAGAGAATATCACTTCTATGGAGCCATCTTGTACTCCAAATAAAACAAAATACTTATCTTATACTATTCAGATGTAATTTGGATGAATGAATTGGTAACCACAAATTGTCCTCTGATTTAGCATGTGTTTTCTTCACTGATATGGGAAAAATGTAGATGTCCCAAAATATCCTCATTTGTCCATCTCTTGGGTTATTTGTATGCAAAATATCAGTAGTGAAAACAACTATAAGCTTGCAAAGCTAGACTCTTAAGATCCACACAGATCAATAACCTAATAAATATATATATATATATATATATATATATATATATATATATATATATATATATATACACACACACACACGTGGTGTGTGTGTGTGTGTGTGTGTGTGTGTGTGTGTGTGTGTGTGTGTGTGTGTGTGTACGATTTTCTTCCTACATTCATTGTTGGTGACATTCTGATATTTTCTGTGATATTTCCTAGACTTAACTAAGTGCCACTTCACTGTCATATCTGTTGAATGCATTTATATCTAACGTATATGTACAATATGCCTCTAGCAGCCTGTAATACTTATTGTGCATGTTGAAATATGTATTGCTCATGGTTTGTTCTCTTTCTTTGAATACATTAATAATGCTACTACCTATTTGAAAGTTACTTCTAATTGTGATTTTAATAGTATAATATTTTAGATGTTGTAGTTTTTAAGAAAAAAATTAGAAGATGACTACCAAGATATATAAAAAAGAAGTACATAAAAATGCTTACTTAAGTTATGAAAGTATGTATCCTAATGGAATTAAAGATAATATTTGGCAGTTAATGAGAATTAGTAGGCTTATTAAAAATGAAAGACGGGTATTATGTTATAGGTTTATAGTTAGGCTATCCAGAGAAGTTACAGTAAGTGCTTTCACATATAATATACGTTTCATCAGACTTCAACACTGACATACATATCAGCTCCATTTTAAATGCCCCATCAATCAGCCTCATCTAATCATCAAAAAAAACTTAATGATGACATTATAATGAACACTTAAATAATTAATTACATAGAGTTTTCCTTCAAAAACACATCTAAAAAACAATGCTAAAATGTAAGGATGTGCTGCTTGGAATGGTTTCAAAGTCACCTTTTCATTTTGCCCATGTGCCCTATGGGCTTGTAGTCTCATAATCCATCTATTCTCACATTCTTCAGTAAGATTTTTTTATATCACCTAATCTATCTGTCTTTCTTATCATTTCTAACACCCTAAACTTATATATATATGCCTCGCCAACGCATTTCTCTCATCTTCTTTGTTAATGGCGTATATATGTTCCCTGACACACTCTCTGAGGCTTCTGTTAGTTTTTCTCGCATAGAAATACTTGCATGCCTGACACTGTGCAAAGTATATCAAGTCTCGAGACCTGTAATCACTATACTGATATAGCCTATACTCATGTCCTGTGTCAGGGTGTATGAAACAATTATCTCCTGTCATATATGAACACTGGTTACACCGTCGACAAGGAAAGTTGCCATGTCTATTAGAATGTGTAAGTTCTTTCTTATCCTGCTCATAGCATAATAACCTTTTCAGGGATTTTGTGTTCCTATAGGTAAAATTAGGCCTGGGTCCCACTATATCAAATATTTTCTCATCTGTGGTTAATATACCCCAATTCCTCTATATAACATCTTTAACCTTAATGTTTTTGTTTGAATATGGAATTACTATCCTAGTTTTCTTGTCATCCTGTCTGTTATTAACACTTATGGCAGCTTCAACATCCTCTCTATTCTTGTATAGGTATGGCTTTCCTTTGCCTGTTCTCAATGAATTGGTTTCTTGTAGCATATTCTCTACTTCCTTAGTATTATATCCTCTATCACTGAGATTACTTGCCAAAGTATTTTGCTGCTTCTGGTAACTATCTTCACTGGTGGTTAATCTCAATATCCTTAGTGATTGACCCTTCACTATATTGGTATATATGTGGTGTGGATGCATACTACTCCGGTGTAGTATACTGCTTCTCCAACATGGTTTCCTGTATAAATTGGTATGTATCTCATTGTCTGTCTTAGATATTTCTACATCCAAAAACTCTATTGTGCTATCTGAACTTTTACATTCAAATTTTAAGAAATCAGTGGTACCATTGATATAATCAATGAGTTCACTCAGTTCAGATTTCGTTCCAGCCCAGATGAAAAAAAATCCACAAATCGCTTGTACTATTTAATGTGTTTGCTAAATGATGTGTTCCCATCACATAATGGCCCTCCCAATATGCCAACACAAGGTTCGCATAAGAGTTGGCACAAGGGGTTCCCATGGCAACTACCTTGATTTGTAGATAGTATGTGCTGTTATACATAAATACATTGCTTGTCAACACCGTCAACCAATAACATGCATCTGATGATCAAGTCCCTGGGGACCCCTTATTCAATTAACTGCAACCTCACATATTCCATCCCTGCTCCAGTAGGAATAGATGTAAAAAGGGAAACAACGTCACACGTAACTAAAATATCATTATTCACATTTTCCACTGTAGACATATAGTCTGCATAAGTCTCCAAAAATTGTTGGGTGCCTTTGACTATCATACTGAGATTATCCACCACTGGTCTAAATTGCTTTTCTATATATATCGATAGGGGTTCAGATAACCAGCCACCCCCTGAGACAACTGGTCTCATGGGTGGGTCAATTAATGTTTTGTGCACCTTAGGCAACCCCCTAAACACTGGCACAATGGTTTTCTCCACCAAAAAATATTTATATAACTCAGCATCAATGATATTGCATAAAAGCAGGTCATAACGTTCAGCATGTACATTTTTGATCAATCTATCTAAAGACACTTTATTCAAAATCTGATATGTCCTATCATCATTGAACAAAACCATCATTTTATTCACATATACATCACAGTCTAACACCAGTATGGCACCACCTTTATCAGCTTGTCTGATTACGATATTTCTATTGTTCTGCAATTCTTTTATAGCTTGATTCTCATCATTCATTAAATTATAAAAATCAGGTTTATTTTGCTTGCTGTTATATAATGTTATCAAATCCCTTTCACATGCCATCTAAAAACTGTCTAGTAATGGATGTGCTGGTGGTATAAAGGTAGATGGTTTAGCAAAACAATTTCTATCCTTTGTATCACTGTGTCCAAACATCATTTTTAAACCAAGATTTCTAATAAACTTTTTTAAGTCGACTAAAATTTCAGTTACATCAACAGTGCTAGAGGGTATACATGTAAGACCCTTATTTAATAAGGATCTTTCACTGTCCATCAAAACATACCTCAAAATATTTATTATTAAGTCCTTGGTGTGGGTCTGAGTACCTTCTTCTGGAACTCGTGGCATTTCTCTGATGTTTTCCACTTCCTCACTTTACCCCATGGTGACCAAAATATTCGATCCACTTGTCAAATGGGGAGAGGAAAAGAACAAAAACATTCACATTATTCACAGTCGCTTGTGAAGCGGCTGTGCTGTACAACATTGGATTGTCTTGTCTCCTGACATCCGTTGTCAGTGACAATGATTTTTATGGCTGAGGTGCCCTCCCCCAGACTAAGGGAGACTCCTTCATTCAACGTTGCATCAACCTGTTCCACTACTTCATTCAAAGGTGGCATATGAATTGAAGTCATCGTAGTGGGCGTGGTGATGTTGATAGTATTATGTTCCACTGTAGTTGTATTCACATTGGCATTGTTAATACGACTATTTGTGTTCTCTCTGGGCCATGAGAACACATGTCCCTTACGAAAGTCGTTAAAGTCTCGCTCTAGCTTCCTTTTCTTGTCCTATAGTTGCTTGTTGTCAACTGCTGACATAGTGGTAGTCACTTCAATAAGAAATGCCTCCATTTCAGTCAGGCCAATCAGCAGGTTCAATTCCTTTTGCATATTCATTATCTCCATTTCTAATGTGGACTCTGTACATATTGTTCATTAAAAAGTATAATATATCCATAACTCATTTCTAAATTCAGTTTCTGCCATTTGCAGAGTAAATCAGGATACATAGTGCCAAAAGTGGGCATTTTTACTATCCTTAACCCCCTCGGAACTACGTTAAAGCTGAGGCATGCCTCCTTGTGCTGCCTCTGTCACTGCGTAGTTTTCAGTTTATATAGTTTATTTTCCAGCTTTCTAGTTAGCTGGATAACCTCGATGTTCCTTGTCATACTCAGTTTGTTGTCCTTCCTTTGTAAGTTCCATAGTTGTAAGTTTCAACAGGGGATTACAATCCATCGAAAAAAACTTCCGTAATGAAACCCATTCTCATTACATTCTCTTACATTCAGTGATTCAAATCCTTCGGCCATGTCCCAGCGACCGTAAAGAACCAAAAGTACAACAATGCAAAACAAAACGGTCCTGGATGAAGAGCCTTATAAGAGCAAAACGTAGAATCAATATAAAACAAATAAGGCTCACCACAGCAAACTATGTACCAAAGTTTTAATAGTGAAAATAAAAACAGACTGCAGTTACAGTAAGAGCTTTCACATACAATATACGTTTCATCAGACTTCAACACTGCCATACATATCAGCTCCATTTTAAATGCCCCATCAATCAACCTCATCCAATCATCAAAAAAACTTAATGATGACATCATAATGAACAGTTAAATAATTAATTACATAGAGTTTTCCTGCAAAAACACATCTAAAAAACAATGCTAAAATATGCTGCCAGTATATATATATATATATATATATATATATATATATATATATCTTAAAATACATGGTGAATAAATGGTGTATAAACATTTAATGGGTATTAAACAGATATGTACAATAAATAAATATTATAACTTGGTAAAATCTAGGGCTGTTCCTGGATCGCGAGGCTTGCATGGAGTGTTACACATCTTTTACACGGACTGGGTGTGGATATGCTAAATACCTCACTTGCAGCTGAATATGCAAATGAGGTATATTAGCAATCCACGAAGCAAACCAGCCGTGTAAGAGACGTTTTCTGCAGAAATGTACTCAGTTGACAACTGATGCGTTTCTGCAAAAATCCTAACTGAGCTATGTCATCTCCAAATAAAGGGTGCATATGTGTCAGGCAGCATGCCAATGGCCAAATATGTGGCCATTGGCAAGGTAGCCCGATGCAAAAATTATAAAAATGTATATATTTTTTTCAGCGATCGCCGATGTTTAAACGCAGCGCAGCCCGCATAAGCGGGCTGCGCTGTATAAAACATAAAATGAAGGTTATAAACCCACAAATGTGGGTTTTATGCAATACATGGAATGACAATGCAGGCACCAGCAGACCAAAAACAACATGGTCACCGTGTAGTGGTTGCTAAGGGGAAGCTGAGTCTAAGACGTAACTAAGCATTAGTAGGCAGTCTGATGTAAATGAGGGTTAGGATACTGAATCCCACAGTCACATAGAAAATGAGCACAGTCTGAGTAGTGTAAGAGATACATGGGGAGGAATAGAGTAGGAGATAGGTGACATCACAGGGGAATGGTAGAAAGAAACACACCTGCAGTTCATTGGAGGTCAGTGTAACATGACAGATGACAGACACAGATCAGGAAGAGGAGTGCCACAAGATAAGTCTGGTAAAGTCAAGAAATGGAAGGTGTACACTGTTACTTACACCAAAGTTTCTTGTTGGTGCATGCTGCGTGTGTGCACACCATGAAGCCTGAGCAGGTTCCAGTGTCTTGCCGTGTAAGACAGACTGAGCATGTGGGAGCGATGTTGGCGAACTTTATATGTAACACTGTTTGCGCTGGTGTGCAGCGTGTAGGGTGGACTGAGCATGTGGGAGCCTGTTGGCAGACTTGTAACACTGTTTGCTGGGTATGCTTGTGCTTGGCGTGTAGAACGAACTGAGCATGTGGGCCTGTTGGCAGACTTGTAACACTGTTTGCACTGATGTGCGTGCTTTGCTTATGCTTGAACAGACCCAAGCATGTGGAGCCTGTTGGCAGACTTGCTGTTTGCACTGATGTAAGTGGAGTGTAGGGCAGACTGAGCATGTGGGAGCCTGTTGGCAGACTTGTAACACTGTTGTGGGTATGCACTGGTAATGTGCGTGCGTGTAGGAGCAGACTGAGCATATAGGAGCCTGTTGGCAGACTGGCAACACTGCACATTGCTGGGTGTCGCGTAGCGTTTTAAAAAGCGTATGCAGGGCAGACTGAGCATATGGGAGCCTGTTGGCAGACTTTAAAACACTGCCCAGCCTGGTGCCAACCCGAATAGGCAGATCCTGAACAGTGTAAGCGTAAGCACACTGTGGCGTGTTTCTGCTGGTATCGTGTTGCTCCCCTGAGGGAAACAGAAAGGAAAAAGGAACAACAGAATTAGTAGGAATAGCAGGGAATACTGCTGGAGCTAGCGAGGTGAAAACAATTAGAAGCAGGCAATTACACAGGCAGAATAGTAGCCCAGCCCAGCACTTAACATCTGCAAGCAGCGGTGCAGGATATTTCTCTCAAGAGACACTGCAAGACAGGAGTAAGCTATAACACTGTGACAGTGTTAT
>NC_056731.1:2128543-2202303 GCF_019279795.1 Protopterus annectens
TTCTGGTGTCTACGGTCTATACACTAAGGGAGTTGGGTGCCGGCCTTCCTGTCCTGCATGAGGGTTCGGTACTTCAATTAATTGACAGATATCCTCACTCTGTTCTAGTGACTCTCTTCTTACTTGAGTGTCCCTAGGTATTTTATGAGTTAGGGATGTGGTTTCAATAGCTTCTCTTACATTTGGTCGCTAGATACCTCTGTTGCCACAGGATAACGTGGGGGGACTAGCCTGCCTCCCGCTTCATATCCTGGATGTGGTATCGAGGTGGTAGAGGGGTGCTGTCGCTACTACTGTATTATTATCTTCTTTGTCTCGATGATGCTTTCGCATTTTTAGTGTTCTGTTCCCTTCAGTTCACTACCTCAATCCACCTATGTGCTTGAGGGATACCCAATTGTCGCTGTTTTTTAGCCTGCACATCTTAGGGTTGCCACCTTTTCAAATGCACAAAGTGGGACATTAGTGTTAGGAACGTGGGATTTTGCAGGGCAAAACATACCCACGGCCAGTACAAAGGACAGCAAATCGCTTTTGCCAGAATAGCAACCTATTCTTGTAGCATTTGAGTTGCTTATTCTGTTTATTATGATATTTTGGTGTTTCAGATACAAAATAACTGTTTTATGCTACCATTAAAGAAGATATAGGAAATATTTTTGTCCTAAGATATCAGGACATTTGCCATTTGTTCAGTTTGTTTGCAGGACACAACTGGCCAAGGAGGGAGTGTCCCTCGCAAAGTGGGACAGGTGGTTACCCTAGAACATCTGCGTCACATTTTAAGTGATTCCAATGTTTCACTAACGATATTTTGTCTAATATACCATCTATGTCATATTTATTACCCCATTTTGCAGAATATCTCACATTATGTGCTCTCTGCAATTGCATATACTTCACATCACCCGTCAAATGCGGATCTCACGATCTCTTAGTGCACTAATCTCCCATGTCTTCTACACGACTGTTACGTAACCCTTCTCTCGTACCACATGACATCTCCTTCCCTGTATCCACTGTAGTGTCTACAATGACTATTTACTCTACTCTGTGTTCTCTGATCTATGTCCAAATTTAAAACTACTTGGATTGGTCTTCGACCTGATATCACAACTGTTAACAGAAACACAATGTAGCCTGGTCCATGATCTACAATAGAGACAAAGAGGCAAACTCTCCTTACCTGAGCCTCCTGTTTATGACTGCACGTTTTCTTCTTGGGATCCAGTTTTCCGCTTTTCAGCCACAGATCAGACAGTGGACAGCCTCTTTCCACACAACAATTCAGTCGGAGGTCTTTTCACTCAAGAAGAACCATTTAGGCAAATTCTCCTGCGCAGATGTCTAACCACCCATGCACTCTGACCTGTGGCTTACCATGGGAATTCCGGCTAAGAAGGACCACAATGTCAAATAAGTTGTTAAAACCAGACTGTAGAAATCAGTAGGCTTTTCTAAGTGACAGTCAATAACACAGGAAGCTAGGGTTCACAAAGTTTTAGTAGTGGACACAGGCAGGCAAAGAACTATACAGTCCAAGTATGAGAGTTTTGTCTGACTCTATACAGTAAGCAATTTCTTTATATAGTGTTTACAATCATCATTTGCCCACCTTACTGACGTGGTCAGTCACAGGGCATTTCCATCACTATGGTCCGCAATATTCTATTCATACGAGGGTGCTGAGGTCATGCTTTTAAAATGTTTTCCCATGAGAATAACACAGCCTTGCAAGGCACCTGGTCAATTACAGTGTCCTTCTGTGAATGTTGCTGTTTCAAGGACCCTGGACTGTTCCGATACAATACTCAGTTAATTTCTTAATACGTTCCTTTGTCTCTCTGGTAAGGAGTTGTACTCTATCTTCGATAGAGCTCACAAGGCCATCCTCCTCAGTGGAAGGGAGGATGTTATACATGTACATACATTTATTTTTCTGTAACCCAGCAGATAATTAATGCTGAGAGACATGAGCCTGCTGAACTGGTTACTGCCAGGGTCAGAGTTTGATCACACTGCAGCTAAGCTTCACCAATTACATGCATGATCATTTCTACTGCCATATTGTACAGTACAATTCAATGCATTCTAGAGTATTTTGCTTCTAAACTGGCACTTCATATGTGTTTCTATATATATTTTTCTAACAACATCCATCCGGCCATATGCATGTTGTTCCGTCCTTTACCTTCACCGTGGGTGTTTGGCCGCCCAGCAACGCTACTCTCCACATGTGATGTCCCACCTTCCCCTTCTGTGCCTGTGGCACCCTGTTAGGACGTCCTGTTTGGTAGGCACATGTTCCGCTATATGTGTTTGACCTGTCTGCATAGCTAATCATCGGTGCGGTGGTTCAACATCCCGACTTGTCCACATGTGTACAGTTATGTGCACCGTGGCGTGTGCAAACCTATAGGGTTTGGACGGGTACATACCACATGCAGGATGTACACATTCTGCAGACACATTCACATGCATCCATTTCCATATCTGTACCTGAGGTGGTTTGGTGACATGTGGGGTACATATTTGCCCGCGTGGCACTGCCTAAAACAATACTTCTTACCACATTTCAGGTATGCCCATTGTGTGTAGGTGTGTAGCTGCACAACACTGCTAGCTGGTTTGGGTGCACAGGCGTACATGGGTGGGACTTACATGCTACAATGGGGCTATTGTGTATTACATATGCATGCATGGGTTCTGCTTCTGGATATTACGCTTAGACATACCGTCCTGTGTATGCAAACACGTTGCTGGGTGTGGGACATGTTGCTATGCACATGTTTGCCTGTGTTTAGGGTATCTTGGTTCCTTCCTGTTGTTATGTCGACACGGCTACCCGGCTGTGTACTCTCACTACTGCTTGTGACCATTATGGTTGCCACCTTTTCCAATGCCCATAGTGGAACATCTTTTGTGGAAACATCGGATTTTGCAGGACAACACATACCCACAGCAAGTAGAGATGACAGAACTTCACATTTTTGCCATAATATACACTTATTCTTGTAGCATTTGGGTTCCTTATTCGGTTTCTTATGCCATGTATGTGTTTCATATACAAAATATATGTTTTATGCTACTACTACAGGTATATTGAGGGAATATTTTTGCCCGAAAATCTCAGGTCATTTGCCATTTTTCGATATTTGGCGGGACACAACTGTCACATGAGGGACTGTCCATAGCAATGTGGGACAGCTGGTAACCCTGGTGACCATGTCCATGTCGCTACTAGGGTTGCCACCTTTTCCAATAGCCAAGGTGGGACATTTTCGGGACTCACATCAGATTCTACAGGCCGACACATACCCACGGTCAGTACATAGCATAGAACTTCAACTTGTTTGCCTAGATAAAAGCTTATTCTTGTAGCAGTTTGGTTGCTTATTCTGTTTCTTGTGACATTTGGGTATTTTAGTTGCGGAAATAACTATTTTATGCGACCATTACATAAAATACGGGATATAATTATGTCCTACAATCTTAGCACATTTGCCGTTTTAATATTTTTATCGGGACACAACTGCCCATAGAGGACTGCCCCTCAAAGTGGGACAGGTGGTAACCTTAGTCGCTACTCCTATGTCGGTGCGGCGCGCTGACATGCTGCGGTACATCTTCTCTGGGTATGCCCACTGACGGTGCATTGTGGGACGAACACGGTGTTACGCGTATCCTTTGTTCCTTGGACGGGTACACTTAGGGCTTCGTGGGTTGTGTTTGCTTCTCCTTTTGTTGGGCCGGGTACTATGTTGCATACTCTGCGTGCGTTTCATTCTGCACGGGCCCTGGCTGGTGACATTACTATTATGGGTGGACTGTGGCAGTCAGCACTTTAGGTTGCTCATCGCCTTCCGGTTTAGCCACGCCTCCGGACGCATCCTACTTGGGCTCGCTCACGTACACTACGCACGTGTCTGTGGTTGCGGCGCGCACTCATTACTATGCATATGGCGCTACTACGCCGACTATTCACTGCACCGCCGGCGCAGGCCTTACACCTGCCTTACGCAGAGCTTCATGAATCCCGGGGCATGTTTTAAAAAATTGGGTTCAGGATAGCTGCTAAATTGAAATGCATGAATAGCAAACAGTCTGTGTAAATACATACTGTACAGAATACATTGTAATAAGTTTAAAAGTAATTTGTCAAGTTGTAATATCACTGGTTTTACCCCAGTAAAAGAACTGCTTTCAAATATTTATTATATAAGCCCAGTTCAGTACTTTACCAAGATGTTAATGGGCAGTTCAAAGACATGACCGCAATGTTATGGTTAAAATGACATTGAAACTGTATATTTTCAGTAGTGTATAAATGCTTGCAGTAGCACATGTTTTTTGTCTCTTATAGATATTAGTCTATCTCTAATCTTTTGATATAAAATAATCAATAAAAGTAAAGATTTAATTCAACAAGTTGCAAAGAGTTAATGAAACAGTTCTAAGTCATAAATTAAATTCTGTAATTGCAAAGGAATAAATTAATCAAGTTAAACTAAAGCAGACACAGCTCATAACTGATAAAATATTTTCACAGAATGGTCTGCAAAAGAAAAAGTTGTTAAATACATTCAGTTTGTTAGTAATACTTTATCAATAGACTATATAATGTGATAAAAAAATACATATCAGTATAAAATGTTTTGAGTATGTTTAAAAACAGAGGGAATAGTTAGATATTATGAATTTAAATTAATTATGTTGTAAATATGCTGAAAGAAAAAGTTTGCTTAAATACAGAAACAGAGTTTAGTAATATGTGATCAGCAACCATACTAAATGACTGTGGCTTAAAAAAATAAGGAACTTGCTTATGAGTGTATTACACACACACACACACACATCAAGAAAGCTGAACTTCTTACAGACATGCCAAGAATGTAATCTGCTTTCACTGGACAACAGGACATGCTTTTCTAAGAAAGTTTAAAAATGTGCTTTTCTAATCCACAAGGCGTTTTCTTGAAGACAGTTTACTTATCAGCATTTGAACAAGAACAGATGTGTTAGCATTTGCGTCATCAAGGCAGTATCTTTCCAAAACCAAGAGGGTGTGAGTTTAACTAAAATATGTATAAAAAGTCTGTATTAAATCTAGTTGTTAGGGCTATGGTAGGGACACATTTGGTGTTCTGAGGTAAATGTTATATCTCTCACATCATCTGTACTATATGAGAAGTAAAGTTGGAACAGTACTTTTAAGCTGTAACGTTTGTCCAGTTTGGTTTATTATAAAAGTTATTGGTTACTGCTCTTAAAGACAGGTGCTGCAAAGTATATTCTCTCATCAGTGTATATTCTGCAAATTTCTGTATGCGACAAACTGTGAATGCAAATATAACCAGACTTTGAATTTTAGCAGAATCCAGCCAGCAAGACTAGTGTCTTAAGAAGACTTCAAATCCCACAGCAGTAAGAAGCAGTAAGCAGCAGTAAGCAGACAGCTCAATATATTTTTTCAATCATTGGAACTGCTTGAGTATCCTTCTTCCACATTACTCTGGTTTTAGCCTGTAAATCCTGGTATTTTATGACTTCAGTGTCTTACATACAGAGAGAAACAAAGACATAAAATACCAGGACTTACAAGCAGAAACCGGAGTAATGTGGAAGAAAGATGTCCAGGCAGTTCCAATAGTAGTAGGAGCAATAAATCTTATAAAAAAGAATTTACAATCATACTTGACAGTATGTTACCAATACATGTAACTCAATATGAATTGCAGAAGGAGTCAATTCTGGGCACATTGTGGGTGAAGAGCAGTTCTCGCTAACATCAAAGATTAAAACAATTCTAATTTCATGAACTTTAAGCATCCTTTGACTTAGGATAAATTAAACCTACAGAAAAAAATGAATCAAATGCGGAGTGCACAAACACGGGTCAATGTAAATGAGAAATACTTTTTCATGCCTGTAGGGACCCAGAGAAAGGCTCTGTTGGGATTCAGAATAGCCAGAGAGTTTAGGAATGTTGTCAAACAGTCATACGCAGCACAGGTTTGTAGAATGTCAAATGTGTCTGTGTGACTATGCACTGCACATGAACACAGGAAATACAACCAGAATTCCTTTATTTGTCAAATTATATGCACGTCCTGGCTATACAACAACAGCTGTATTTATTAGATTCTCCTGGCCCTGTTTGAATAAAACCCACTAATTTGAGTCTGGTCCAGCAAACATGCTCAAAACTGCAAAATTTATAACCTACCTTATGAAGCTCCCTGCAATGGGGTTTGGGAAGAGGGGATGGTATGCCTACATATGTTTTGCTGGGTATTCCAGTTTCCTCCCATGTAATGTGAGTAGAGGCATTGGTAATTTTCCAAACTACCAATAGGTTTGTGCCCCCATATGTATTTTTTGTCCACTCAAGCCTCATTACTACTGGCCCAGCTACTAGTCTTCCACTTTCACACTGGTACTACCAGCCATTGTTTTACCCCTTTACTTACTCTGGTGCTCAAGGGGCTGGTCATCGATCTTAAGGGTGTCCTAGAGGCTCAGCCGTTTGTGCTTTCTTCCATATTTTCTGTGTGAGTGTGTGTGTGCGTGCGTGTAACTCTGTTATATCTGCTCTACCGAATTTCCCTTTCCATGCTCCCCACACTCATTGGTCACATCTGGGGTCATCTCCCTTCTTTGGGACACACCTCCCCGTAGGGAGAGTCATCAATAAGCACCCCTGCACTGGAATGGGCAGGCCCATCCTTCACTCACTCTCTGCCTCTCCAGCAGTTGCCTGAGCTACTAATCAAATCTGGGTCGGCTGGACCATAGTTAGGGCTTTATCCCCTATGCCACCATAGAGGCCAAGCTCCAAATATATATATATATATATATATATATATATATATATATATATATATATATATATACACACACACTATATATATATATATATATATATATATATATATATATATACACACACACACACATACACACACATATATATGCGTATGTGGGTAAGCATATCTTGCAGTCAGCTAGCATCCCATTAAAGACTGGTCTCCAGATTGCACTTGTCAGTTGGCAGGACAGGTTTTGTCACCCTTGTGACTCTGAAGTGGATAAAGCAGGTGTTAGAAAATGAATGAATGTTAGATATTAATGGGAAGCCAGCTACATCAAGTTCTGTGGTATTGTGTTTTTGCAAATGTTTAACAAGCTCTGAAGCCAAAGCAGAGATGCAGCCAATATATTTTCAATAATACTTGACTTCACTTTTGCTCACTTTACAATTTAATTTGAAAAACATTACTAAAAAAGCAATAATTAAGCAGTATGACCTCTCTATAAATCGTTCCGTTGTTCGCTCCGTTATCTGTCTTTGCAGTGTGTGTCCATACCTCTCAACCTCTTAGAGCAAGAAATCTGGATAAAGCCATATGTAAAAGTGGGACAAAGGCCCAAAAATAAGGACAATTTTTAAATATTGTTCTTACAAACTTAGAAAGTTGATAGAATAACAGGTTTTACATTAGCATGAATTTTCTGAAGGGTATGAAGTCTGAAACTCAAATGTCTGTCTATTTTCTGACTTCAATCTTTAATGAATTGCCACTAATTTGTCAGAAAACCACAATTTTATGAAAAATGGACCAAAAATTTGAGGAAAAAATTGGACATTCTGCAAAAAACTGTATGTGTGTGTCTTATATTTATTCAGTGTAACATTCAGTGATAGAAGTAATCTCATCTGAAAATGGAAAAAAATGTTTTAAACAAAGCAGGGCTACCAGGAGGGATGAAGCTAGGTACGCACCATGCAGGTCATGTGTACAAATTCATTTATGAGGGGCAACATTTTGTCCTGGTTTAAAGGGCAACTATTTTCTCATTTTTAAACAAATACATTAAACAAAAAAAATAAAAAGTGAGTCTGCAAAGCAGACAAGTTTGTCCCCTGACAAGCGCAGTGTTCGAGATGTAATACTGGCTTCATCGGAATTATTGAGCAAAGAAGTTCAGAACATAAGTTATGAGTCCATTCAACAAAATGCTTCTTTAAAGGCGTGACCTAAGAGCCATGTCTCTTTAAAGTTACTTAGAGTTACGGAGCAGATAAGTGGGCAAGTAACCAGGCAGTGCAGAAAGGGAGTTGGCATACAATTCCAAACATGCAGCTACTAGCACGGTGGTAATGTAACTCGTTTAGTTGATGCTCTTGCCCATTATTTTAATTATAGACTCAGTTGTGAATGTCATACTTCATCAGTTTACACAACGCCGGGTGGTCTGTGCTATAAAGAATGAAATTACTACGTTTAAATTTAGCCTCATCTAGCGCGCGTCAGACATCTCGTTAAGTACTGAAAAATAAGATCACATTCGTTCAGTTTTCTGGTCAGAGATAATGTAAATATACTTACGTTCAATTTTCCTTATAAGATGTTCAGCTGTACGCCACATTGACGAGGTGAAACGTTCACAAAAATGCCTTGGTGCCACACAGACTGTTCTGTCAGAGGTTTCAGGAAACTCGAACACTGTGTGGAAAGAAACCCCTAGTGTTTTCTGGTACTGCCCTTACTCCTTTCCGCTGGACTGGGTGGCAACCTTTACTCCCTTTTTCTTTCCCAAAATGAAGGTAGTAATATCCTGGTGTACTTCACACTCAATAATAGACCACAGCCAAGACAGAGAGGGACTTTCATAACAAAAGAACTTCCGAACCAGTAACTCCAGGACGTTTTCTAGTTCAAGGCTTTACACTGAGGAAACTTAAGCTGCGTTTATCGCGGTTGTAGAAACGTGATCAATTCCACAAACATGGTTATCCCTGGCTATAGAATATATAGAAAAGGAAAAAAATATGAAAATGTTATGGGAGACCTATGCCACTACCTTAATAAGATCCCCCGAACATTTAAATATGAAAACTGTAACTACTGTAAATATATAGCAACAAGAACTAACGTTAAAGTGAATAACAGAACTTTTAAAATAGAAGGGACATACAACTGTAATTCGAAGCCAGTTTATTTTGCTCAGTGTAAGGTGTGCCCTGCGTTTTACATAGGAAAAACTGATAGAAAATTAAGAGAGAGAATATATGAACATATATATATAACATTAGAAGTAATAGAAATGAAAATGCACTAGCCAAACATTGTGGATATTTTCCAGCACACTCCTTTGTGTCCCAGGTATTGGATCAAGTTGTGGTGGATTGGAAGGGGGGTCCATTTTCACTCTTGATGGAGCAACAGGAACTTCTTTGGCAGTTGAGACTACTAGATTCTAGTAGAGATCCTGGTCTTAACGAAACAGTATCTCTTACTTGTATTTTGAAACAAAAAAACCTGGGTAGATAAACTAGAAACATAACCCTTTTTGTTCTAGTGTGAGTTTTTTTGGACTTTTAACTTAAAAAAAAACTACTACAGCTTGAGTTTTTAAATAACAGAAGTACTGTATGAACATTCACAGTTTATATGTAATTAAGTGTGGACAAATAGTTTTAGTTTTATATGTTGGTGAATATAAAAATCTTACACAATTTACAAACTGAGTAATATTGCTGCTCTTGGTCAGTAGGTTCTATTAGTATGCTTTATTATATGTTTTATTATCAGTTAAGCTTTTAAACTTAAAAAAAAGTTTTTATTTTAGTTTGGTACTGGTTTTTACAGTTTGACTAATTAATCAATTTATTAATTAATTTATTTATTAACCTGTATTTATAGAGTGGTTTTGGTGCACGTTGTTTGTCTGAGGAAGTCTGGGTATTATCCCAGGCGAAAAGCACTTTACAATAAACTTTGAGTTGTTCGAGTGTATCCAGCTGTCTTCTTTTGGATAGTTCATCGGGTATGGCAGAACTAGGTGGAGCGCACGTGCGTGAAATTGGCAGGATTAGAAATGCAGCGGCGTTCAGAGTCCTATGTTACTTGATAGAAAGGGTTGCCATCTTTTCAAATGCCCACAGTAGGGTATTTTTTATAGAAATGTGAGATTTTGCAGGAGAAAACGTACGCACGGCAAGTACAAAAGACAGAACTTCATATTTCTACAAAAATAAAAATATATTATTGAAGCTTTTGAGCTGCTTGTACTATTCCATGTAATATTTTAGACGTTTAATTTACAAAATAACTGTTTTTGCAACTATTGAAGAAAACTTGGGAAATATTTTTTGTCCTAAAATCTCAGGACATCTGCCATTTTTTAATATTTTCCCCGCAGGACACAACTGCCCAAAGAGGGACTGTCCTTCCCATACAGGGACATGTGGTAACCTTACTTGAAAGAAGATTACGATTACAGAGGCTCCTAGAGTGGCTAAACATAGTCTCTGAGGAATTTGTTAAAATTGTGCAAAACATGAGTGCAAAGTGCTAATGGTAAATATCAGTGACCGTGTACAGTGTTTGCAAAACATAATGAACTCTAACTATGTTTTGTATCCGGGATTTATTCAGTAGTCAAAGTTTTAAGTTCCAGATGACATACCTGTGGAAGCATGGAGTGTTTAGGTGAAATGGCAGTGGAGTTTTTAACTAGATTGTTTAATGAAATCTTGGAAAGTTAGAGGATGCCTGAGAAATGGAGAAAAAGTGTTTTGGTACCAATTTTTAAAATAAGGGTGATGTGCAGGACTATATAACTACAGGGGGATTAAATTGATCAGTCACAGCATGAAGTTATGGGAAAGAGTAGTGGAAGCTAGGTTAAGAAGGGAGGTGATGATTAGCAATCAGCAGTATGGTTTCATGCCAGGAAAGAGCACTACAGATGCGATGTTTGCTCTGAGACTGTTGATGAAGAAGTACAGAGAAGGTCAGAAGAAGTTGCATTGTGTCTTTGTGGTCTTAGAGAAAGCATATGACAGGGTGCCTAGAGAGGAGTTGTGATATTGTATGAGGAAGTCGGGAATGTCAGAGAAGTATGTAAGAGTGGTACAGGATATTTACAAGGGTAGTGTGACAGCGGTGAGGTCTGCGGTGGGAGTGACGGATGCGTTTAAGGTGGAGGTGGGATTACATCAAAGATCAGCTGTGAGCCCTTTCTTATATGCAATAGTGATGGACAGGTTGACAGATGAGATCAGACAGGAGTCCCCGTGGACTATGATGTTTGCAGATGACATTGTGATCTGTTGTGAGAGTAGGGAACAGGTGGAGGAGACCCTGGAGAGGTGGAAATATACTCTAGAGAGAAGAGGAATGAAGGTCAGGAGGACCAAGACAGAATATATGTGTGTGAATGAGAGGGAGGATAGAGGAATGGTGAGGATGCAGGGAGTAGAGGTGGCGAAGGTGGATGAGTTTAAAATACTTGGGATCAACAGTTCAGAGTAATGGTGATCATGGAAGTGAGATGAGGAAGAGAGTACAGACAGGATGGAGTGGGTGGAGAAGAGTGTCAGGAGTGATTTGTGACAGACGAGTACCAGTAAAAGTGAAAGGTAAGGTCTGCAAAAGGGTAGTGAGACCAGCTATGTTATATGGGTTGGAAACAGTGGCATTGACAAAAAGGTAGGAGTCAGAGCTGGACGTGGCAGAGTTAAAGATAAGTTTTGCACTGGGTATGATGAGGGTGGACAGGATTAGGAATAAGTACATTAGAGGGTCAGCCCAGGTTGGAAGGTTTAGAGACAAAGCCAGAGGGGCAAGATTACATTGGTTTGGACATGTGCTGAGGAAGGATGCAGAGTATATTGGGAAAAAGATGCTAAGGATGAAGCTGCCAGGTAACCAGAAAAGTGGAAGGCCTAAGATAAGGTTTATGGATGTGGTAAGAGAGGACATGCAGGTGGTTGTTTGTGACAGAGCAGGATGCAGAGGACAGGAAGAAATAGAAACAGATGATCCACTGTGGTGACCCCTAACGGGAGCATCCGAAAGAAGAAGATATGCCTCTCAACCTCATAGAGCAAGAAATCTGGACAAAGCCATAAATAAAAGTGGGACAAAGACCCAAAATAGGGACAACTTTTAAATATTGGTCTTACAAATTAGAAAGTTGATTGTATAACAGGTTATGCATTAACATGAATTTTCTGAAGGGCATGAAGTCCGAAACTCAAATGCCTGTCTTTATTTTCTAACTTTAATATTTATGATTTATCACCAATTTGCCAGAAAAACACAAGTTTATGAAAACAAGGCCAAAAATATGAGGCAAAATTCCAGACATTCTGTGAAAATCTGTACAGTTGAGAGGTACTGGTGATGGTTGGGGAGGGGTGAAAAAAAAGCAATGATGACGCTTCACTGAAACACCCAAAGCATCAGCACGGTTTCCTAAGTATTACAAGCATGTAAAAACATGCTTCTTTAATCTCATTGAACACTGAAACTCTCAAGCACCTCCCTTTACCCATATTGCCTTAGTCACTTATACCTAAGATCTTGTTTGCTGCTATAGCATTCTGACGTGGTCGCTGTAAACTTCAAGTGAGCTTTCACTGTGTTTTTTGTGAGTTAAATTTCAGATTATAATCTTCTATATATCTTTGCACTTTCCTCCCTTTTAAAATTCTTAGGAAGTTATTTCTTAATCCCTTTCTACCCCTTTTTTTACATTACTGTTCAGAGTATTCCTTAATACCATCATTGGTAATCTGTCTCTTACAGTCCTTTGTTAGTACTCTTTTTAATTACCATCATTGGTAATTCTCTGATTTTTTGCTATCTATATAAAAGAAATTCTCAATTACTCTACATTTGCCTGCATTATGTCTGATAAACCTTCAGGTTTTAAAAAATGTGTGGCCTGAGGCCACAAAATTCCCAACTCGATGCACATTCAAAGTGCAAATAATGTTTAGGGCCTACTTACCTTGATGCCGACTGTGATATCTGTAAGGGGTTTAATACCCATGCCTTGATTGTTAGAAAAAAACAAGTTAATTCTTAGGTGCTTGCTGCCCTCTAAACCTGCTTCTGCAGCCTCTGGGGCTCAAACCCCCAAAAGAGTAGACAAAAAAGGAAATTCTCAGACTAGTGAGTCTCATAAAAGATCTCTGGAGCTGACAAAGTCTTCTGTTTTGGCTCCATCATCAGAACCTACTTTTAAGCATGCCAAAAAGTCAGACCCAACAGCTTCAGATTTAAAACCTAGACCAGCTAAATCTCCACAGATCCACTCACCTCATATATTGTCAGATCCAATCACATTCCAGGGAGGTCCAGTGGCACAGCAGGTACATTCTCCTACCTCATGAATAGTCTCTCAACAAGAAAGTGGCAGAAATGATATTTCGTCAATGGGGCCAGCCTTGCTGCAATCATTTTGTTTCTCCTCTGAACAACAAATGCAGTAGTTACTCTGCCCTAATCCCCCCAAAGGGGGAATCACTGAGGGAATGCTCCACTTCAAAATTGGCCTCACAATCTACTTTATGCCTACCTGCCGATTCCATTAATTTGAAATTTCGGCAGAAAGCTTTCAAGTTGAAGGGCAAAGTCATCCTCATTGTACCTTACTGGCCTTAACAGGTTTGGTTCCCCTTCCTATGGCCTCAAATACTTTACCAACTGTAGATTCTGGATCTGATTCCAGACCTCCTTTCCCACCTGACAGGCATGATACACTCAGACATCTCAAACCTCAAGTTTATGGCCTGGTTTCTCCAATTTCGTTAATAGCCAAACAACCAATGCTGTCTTCTCCTGTCTGCCATATCCTTTTATCTTCCCATAAACCCTCAACACAAAAGCATTATTCAAGTACATGGAAATGATTTATTTGCTGGGCCCAATGAAATCATATTGATCCCCTTTCAGCTCTGATACATAGCATACTTGAATTTTTGACTTTACTTTTTAAAGAAGGGGCTAGTTCCTCTACCATTTAGGTTCCATTAGCAGCAGCACTATCTAATTTCCGTATTGGATTTGAAGGTTCTTCAGTAGCCTCTGCTAAACTGTGCAGAGGATTCCTAAGAGGAACTCTTCTTTTGAGACCTCTGTTTGAAGACCCTACTCCACCATGGGACCTGAACTTGCCACTGCAGGCATTAATACATTCCTCCTTTGAACCACCGGCTAAATGTGAATTTAAATGTTTAACTTGGAAAAATGTCCTTCTAGTAGCCATTGCTTCAGCTAGAAAAATTTCAGAAATTCAAGCCTTGTCTTCAAAATCTCCCTTCTTGATTTTTCATAAGGATAGAGTTATGCTACAAACAAATGCTTATTTCCTTCCTAAGTTGGTGTCCAAATTCAATTAATTTGCCGGTATTCTTTTCTAAATTCACAAATAAGGGTGAATACACGTTGCATTTATTAGATATTCACAGGCAATTAGGCTTTTACTTCCATAGGACAAACAAAATCAGAAAAAACAGACTAGTTGTTTATTTCCTACTTTGCAAATTTGAAATTGGGTGAACCAGTTGCAAAAGTAACATTAGCCAGATGGTTAACTGATTGTATTTATTTTATCTATAACAAAATGTGTCTTACCTTACCAAAACCTGTTAAAGCCCATTCGACTAGGTGCATGGCAGCTTCTTCAGTCTTTCTATCCAGAGCTTCCATGGATGACATATGTGCAGCAGCAACTTGGGCTACTCTTTATACCTTTATAACTCATTACAAATTAGATCTGGCCAAGAGGGGTACATCATCATTTGGTTCAAATGTGCTCAGGAATATCCTCCCTTTGAGTCCATCCAGGATTTTACATAGCTGGGACTGTGTCCTAACAGCTGAGGATAAAATGAAAGTTGACAACATCAGATAAATAATTTATGTACTCAACATAATGTTCCATCTGTGTTGTCCATTTTCATTCTTCCTCAACTTCCTGCCTGCCAACCCCGTCTGCAAACCTCTAGATGAATGAGATATTATAAGGACACCACTGTCCTTTATATTGACCTCCTGATATAGTTTCCTCTATAGGGCACATATGTTTTTATGTATCTTTTATTTATGCATGTTAGTACATACTACTTCTGGTAAAATCAGCAAACAAGATCTGAGGTATGTTAGGGTTTGGTGCATTATGGATAAGGGAGAAGCTTGAGAGCTTTTTGGTTACCACGAGCTTTAGTAACAGCCAAGATGGATCTGAAGATTGGATCTGAATCCAACAGTTGAGGAAGAATGAAAACAGGCAACACAGATGGAACATTATGGTGAGTACATAACTTCTTTTTATTATCCAGTAGTATTTAGAGAGCAACTATCCATAGCTTCTTATGTTTATTAACAATGAGAAGAAAATTAAAAAGTTCTGCAGTTTGAAAGGTTGGTATGTTAGTTTTGAGGGGAGAGAAAGTTACAGTATACAATTACAGTACCTCCCCCATTTCAGTTCAGTCTATTACATCGAATTATATTATTGCCAGGAGATGGCATTTCAGAATCTTGTATATGGGGTTTTAGCCATGTTTCAGTATAGTATTGAAGAAACCATGCTTGCAGGTATCTGACGTTGTTTAGAATACTGCAAATGTAAAATGAGGTAAGGAGAAGTTTTATATATGTTGTGCAGGAGTTAGGGGCAAAGGAGGGAGAAATAGATGAGTCTGAGGGGACGGGGTTGGGGTAAATGTCATCATAAAGAGTTATTTCAGAGAAGAGCAGATTGGGATTACTTAGGTTTTTTATAAAGCTTATGAATTTATTCCAGGTTTTGTCAAAGTGATCAGAACATATAGATGTTTTATATTTCAGAGGGTGAATAGATTGAACATTAGGCAAATTTGAGGAAATAGGTATGAAGGAGGATTTAATCTGAGTATAAGTAGGGTGGCTGGCAGCGTGTGAGTGTGAATAAACTGTGAGAGTACCATGGTAGGTAGAAAGGTGACATAAAATGAACAGTAGAGATGTGAAGATACACAAGTATAACATTGTAGATAGACAGGACTAAGGAGTAGGTAAGGGGAAAATATATTTGAATGAAAAAGGGAAGATGTTAAAGGGGGGGAACCTGAGTGGAAATGGTTTGCTGGAGATTCCAGTCAGGGAATGGAGAAAGGTAATTTTTTATACAGTATACTCAGTTAGAAATATGTAGAATAAA
Source organism: Protopterus annectens (assembly GCF_019279795.1). Classification (NCBI taxonomy): domain Eukaryota; kingdom Metazoa; phylum Chordata; order Ceratodontiformes; family Protopteridae; genus Protopterus; species Protopterus annectens. The sequence goes on from NC_056731.1 coordinate 2,144,546, forward strand.
CTATGGTGTAGTGGTGTGACATTTTGAATTAGAGGAAATATTAAGAAGAGAATAATTAAGTGAGTGACGTGTATAATAACAGGTTTGTGGGTATTATGTTTTGGGTCAGTATTCTGAAAGGAAGGATAATATTAAAGGACTTCCAAGGGAGGAAGAGATAAATATTGTAAATGAGAGAAGGAAAATAAAAAGTATAGATTGCAATGTTATAACAACAGAAAAGAGTAAATTAACAGGAGAGAAGAATAAGTGTAAAGGTAAGGTGACATAAGATTGTAAAGTGCTGGGGTGAATGATGTTGGATAATGAGATAGTAACAGGGATTGGTTAGAAATGCATAAAGGAAGGCAATATATGCAGTATAAATTTAGCTAAGTAGGGGATGGGTGGGAACTGGTAGTAGGGTAGGAAAGTGTAGTGAGCCAGAGCATAGCGAGGGTGAATGGGGTGGGATGGAACTTCTTTCAAATGGAGGAATAAGCCCAAGTAAAACAAACAGTGGCAATGGAGAAGGGGAAGGTTTAAAAAGCAGTGTCAGTGCTTTGGCTAATATAATGGGAGTAACTCAAGAGGACAGCAGAGCAGGGAAAGTTTTAAAAAAAGGTGCTCATGGGTCAGAAAGCCATACATTACAGCCAGGACAACTAAGAAAGCCATACATATCAAGATATAATGGCTTTAAAAGCCTGATGTACACTAACACATGAAGTGTCAGTTTCCTTTAGCAGTAGCAGTAGCCACAAGCTCAGTGGTACAGCAGGTTTTAGCAGCTTACCTAGTGGCACACAAAGTTGTCAGTCTATATTTTGTTTACACTGAAAAATATTTTTTGCAGACTGCAAATCCACCTAGTGGGAGAAAGTTAATTTTATTTATTTATTTATTTCCAGTATGATGACCAGGGAAGTTCACTGGACCAAGCAGAGCCCATTTTCAGTGGAGACCTGGGGAGAAAAGCTCCAAAAGCAGTTAACAGAATATTACATAATCAGAGAGTATATATTTAAAAACACAAATGTTAAAATATAGATAAAGTCAAAACTAATACAGATAATATAATTAAAAGTACAAGTCATAAAGTGTTAATAGAAGCTTAGTGTTTGTTGTAACAATAATGTTAGTGATCAGAGGTGGTAGTAGATGAGATTGAAGGGAGGTTTGAAAGAGGCGACAGTGTAATTTAGGTGGGAAAGGAGCAGGAACAGTTCCAGTTTGAGGTAAGGTAAGGATGGATGAGAAAATTGAAATTAGAGTGGTTGCGAGTACAGTGGAGGGAGGGGGGAGAGAATTCCATAGTTTAGCTAAGGAGTACAATAGAAGTAATTGACCAGGAGGGCATAGGGTTTATAGATTTTAATGAGGTTTTGATTTTCAGATCTAAGAGTACACTCGGGGGATAAGGGGTTAAGATAGATGAAAGATAGGGGCAGATGGAGGGTTGGAATATGAGTTTGTGAGCAGTGGTGAGTTGTATGAATTTCAGGTAATTAGGAAGTTCAAGCCAATTTAGGGAGTGGAGGGAATGGCAATGATGTGCGGAGTATTTGGACCCTGTGGCAAATTTACAGACTTTGTTATAGCAGGCTTCCAGTTTGCTTTTTAGCCTAAGTTGGAGCTGTGTAAGTAGAGGGACACCATACATAAGAGAGGGGAGCAGGTAGGAGGAGGCTAGAGTATGTCTGGTAGACATGGCTAGATATCAATTTTATCTATACAGCAGACCTAGTTTTTGGTGGGGTTTTTTTATATTATTTTGGATGTGGATATCAAATTTTAAATGTTCATCAGTGGTGACTCCGAGTAGTTTGGTGTGAGGTACAGTACTGATTAGAGTGTTATTGTGGCTTTTTATTTTAAAAGAGCTTTTGTCTATGGTGAAATTTCTCGTAGAAGAGACTATCATGATTTTTGTTTTGTTAGCATTGAGAGTGAGACAGTTGTTTAGCATTCAAGTTTCGGTATTGGAGAAGGCTGTTTGGGTTTTTGAAGGCGTTCAGATGGAGAGTTTCCTGTACAGACGATTGTGGAATCATCAACATACTGGATCAGTGTAGCATTATCTATGGATTTGTGGAAGTTATTCATGAAAATATTGAAAAGTAAGGGGCCAAGAATAGAGCCTTGGAAATGCCAGAGGGATTGTTGAGAAAGGATGAAGTGGAATTTTTTCCATTTAACAGCTTGTTGTCTAATGGAGAGATAGCTTGTAAACCAGGCTATGAAGGATGGAGAGAAATTGAGGGAGGAAAGTTGAGATAAGAGTAGAGGATGTCAGACAGTGTCAAAGGTTTTAGAGAGATCTAAATAAAGAGTGGATACGATTTTCCCAGAGTTGCAAGCATGATTAATGGTGTCAAGGAAGGACAGTGGAGCAGTGGTAGTGCTGTGGTCAGGCCTGAAACCATGTTGTGTTGGGGTAAGAAGATGGCTGTGTGTTAGGTATGGCAAGAGTTGATGATGAATGCACTTTTCAAGGATTTTAGAAAGAGGTGAGAGAATCGCTATAGGACAGAAGTTAGTAGTGTCTGTGTTACTGCCACCTTTGTGGGGAGGGGTGACAAAAGCTTTCTTCCAGAGTGAGAGGACATAAGCTTCTTGGATGGACCTGTTGATAAGAATGGAAATGGAGAGGGCAGTGCTGCCTGCAGCCATCTTAAGGAAGGATTGAGGCAGATTATCAGGAGTGTAGGAACAAGGTTTTAGTTTAAGGAGGAGATTTTTTAATGCTGCTGGTGGGGATAGGTTTAAGACTGAAAGGTGGAGAGGGAAAAGCAGTGTATGGGCGACTAAGAGAGGGAGAAAAGATGGGAAAGTTTACAGTTAGTTTGGCTATACAGTCAACAAAACATGTGTTGAAATTAGATGAATTTCATGGTCCGGGGAGTTTGGGTTAGGGCATGGATTGTCTTTTCTACTAAGGTTTAGAAGGGAGGAAATGCAATTCCAGAACATTTTGGGGTTAGAGTTATGTTCTGATTGGAGTTTGGAGTAATAAGTCTTATGGTCTTTAGTTATAAGTTTCTTCACTGAGTTGCAGAGTTTTTTGAATTCGATTAGAGAGTTTGTTAACTTGTTTTTTTATATTGAGTCCAACATTTGTCTCTGAGGTGCATTAGTTTTGTGGTTTCATTAGACAGCCAGATAATGATTTTGACTTTAATTCATTTTGTTCTAAGAGGGGCTAGACTGTTTTGTAAGTCTAGGAAGGTTTTGTTGAACTGAGTAGCTGCACTGTCCAGAGACAGAGTCTTTAAGGGGGTCCAGTTCATTTTTTCAGACACCCTGAGAATGTCTGTGGATTGAAGTTGGTGAGATTATGAGTTTGAATGTATTGATGTTGTATTTGGACAGAAGTGGCACACCAGTGGGCATAGGCTGGTAGGTGGTCACAAAGGGGATCAAGTATAATTCTACTGTTTGAGATTGAGTTGGGATGAGTTGCTAAGATCCAATCTAGTGCAGTGCCAGAGGAGCTGTCTTTACTGGGTCTGGTAGGGTAGTTTATTAGCTGGGAGAAGTTAAAGAGATTAATTGTTTGGCTCAGAGATTGTCAGGAGATAGTGGCCCAGTTGATGTCCACATTGCCAAGGATGAATGTTTCCTTACTGATGTTGGAAGAGAACAATGAGAGAATGTCTTCAAGGATGGGGATGTTATCACCTGGGAGAATGTAGATGGCAGCTATACATAAAGATTTATGTTTGTTGATTTTTCAGAAGGCTATGGATAGTTCAGCAGGAGAGAAGTTAGAAATGAGGTTAGTGTATGGATAACTATTAGAGAAGAGGAGTAAATTATGGCTACTCCACCTCCTTTCTTATTAGGTCTGTCATTCCATATGATTTGGCAGTTAGGGGGAAAAATGTCAGTATCTTTCATATGACGTTTAAGGCAGATTTCAGAGACAGTTAATATGCTGGGATGATTATGTGACAGCCAGGCGTGTAAGTTGTGCATTTTATTACAGATACATTGGGTACTGATTTGTAGCTAGGTGGATGGTTTTAGGGGAGGACGATTGTAGTGATGTAAAGGAACAGATGTTGGTGGAGACAGTGGGGCCAGGATTGGGATGGATGTCAGCAGAAATAGAGAGAGAGAGAGAGAGAGAGAGAGAGACTGGATGTAAAAGATGGTGATCAGGTTCAATGGGGAGGGTAAGTTAGGAGTGTAGTTGAGGAAAGATCTACTATTGTCAGTGAAGTGGGTTAGCAGAGAGAGGTACAAGAGGAAGCTTAAATTTATGGAAGAGAGTTGTATTTCAAGGGTAGAGTTCATGGGATATGGAAGAGAAGGAATGAGGGGTGATTGTTCGAGAGGAAGAAGTTATATGTAGTGGTAAAAAGTGTGAGAAGCCAGGGAGGATAGTAAGGTATAAGAGGGGGCAAAGGAGGGATATGAGGAAGGCTGAAGCGAGAAAACAGATTGGGAGATGGAGCATGATGTAGCATGAGAGATGTGTAGAGGTAAATGAGAGGTGGAGTGGTAGAGATTAGTAGGCTGAGGTAGAAGTGTGGGCAGTGGGAGTAATGAGAGAAAGATGGGGAGAATAGCTAGAGATCAGGAAGTAAATGGGTTGGGGAGGGACACTTGTTAGTGATTACTGGAGGTGGGGAGTGTAGTGTGTCTGAGTAAGGGAGAGATTAGGAAATTTAAGAGAATTAGAATGTTGGGGGGGAGTGGGTTGATTGGATGAAAGTGGGTGTGGGTGGGAGGGAGCCAGGGAGGGGAGTGGAGTGAGAAGAATGATGCAGAAAGACAAGGAAATTGGCAACTTTTGATACTGAGTGGAAGGGGAAATCTTGCAGGAGGTATGGGCACATGGAAGGTGCCCTGAAGCTTTGTAAGTTGACTGGCTGTTATAACCTATTTAGCTTAGGCTACAACAGCAGTGATCATTGCACACCTATTGTTATGTTATGCTTACATACACAACTGTATTTTCCATAGAACTGCAAGTTTTGATTATTTTGTTTTGTTTTGTGAAACCAGTAGAAGTCAAACATCAATTAAGTAGTGATACTGAGAAGCATCACAGTATGAGTGTTTAATGTCATGTTCTTTAGTTGTCTTTTAAGAACACATTTCAAGTATATTGTAACATCTGTAATTTATTAATAAACTACTATAGAAGAATAAATAAAATGATAGAATTAATACAGTCTCCATATACTACTGTTGTGGGGTAGAATTAATGCAGATTTTAACTGGCAAACTGATTTTACCCACATTGATATAAATTTTTTTTGCACTTTATAATCCATGAAAAAGTTACATACAATGTTTTAAAATTCTGGAAGGAGAACAACATGCAGCTGTGTACTCCTGAACTGAAACAAACAAACAAACAAACAAACAAACAAACAAACAAACAAACAAACAAACAAACAAACAAACAAAAACTTAGTAAAGTTTTAGATTGCAAGACTGACCTCCTGCTCACCACTGTTCTCAAGATCATTAATATTAATGGTGCACAGCTCTTTTTGGTGGCACATCATTTTGATGTTTTATTAATGTGTGTGCCAGACGTTCAACAAACACTTAATGACATAGGGGTAGTAGTGCCCTGCTACCCTTCTTCTGGTAGTTTACCAAAGCTCATAGTCCCTCCTACTTCCTGTCTGTGGGTATGCCGAACCAATCACCTGTCAGTACAGGGGCTGCCTTTCAGACCCACAAACAGGAAGGACCCTTTTAGTTTTCTAGTGCTATAGTAAGAGAAGGATCTCTTTTAAGACTTTCCTTACTCTGGATCTCTTCAGCTGCTGAGCTCAAATAAGAAACCATTTTCAGATTTATTTACTCCCCCTGCCTTTTTCTATTAGTGCTTGAGTAATGTATTCTTCTGATTTGCTTGTTTTTCTGATTGAAAACTGTAAGCACTTGGGGTTTTACTTTATCTGCAGTATAAAATTTAAACTTTTTTTATTTTAATCTAAGTCTTGGTTTTTCTATGATTTTAATCCTCATCATGTGTTTTATGGCCATTGGTGAATGTTTACCTGCATTTCTGTACTAAAGCCATTTTAATACAGTTCCTCTCATTTCCTTGTGCTTCCAGAGCCGCAAGTTAATTGAGTCTGTTATTTCAATTGATTAAAAGCGTCATTTGAAAGTTTTGACAGGAAAACTTGCTGTTTTTATTTTTTTGTTTGGGGGGGTTATGATTATTTGATGTGTTTGAGTAGCTTTGTACCTTTTACATTATTGTTTGTTTAAATCATGATTTTAGTGCTAGTTTGGCTGTGAAACATTTCTGAATTTTTCAAGCATTTATACTTTATTTCTTTTCTAAGGATGTTTTATGCTGTTTGTAATCATTTTGGGCTGAAACTAGCCTTTGTTTAGTAATATTGGGGGACATGTATTTTGTGCTTTGAACTGTGTTACTGAAATTGCCATCATTTTACTCAGTGCAGTATTCCGAATAGTATCTCTGCAGAAATAGACTTCAGATTGGTATTTAGATGTAGAGTAGTGGGGACCTGACATGAAACATTCACCACATCTGCCTTGCTCTGATGAAGTAAGTTTCTAGGGAACAGTACAATTCTCTTGGAATTAGTCAGGAATATAGCAAACCTTAGTTTAGATAGTTTTTCTTTATGTATTTGAGACTGTCCTGCAATGTTGTTTTCAATATTTCCTGTGATTTTGAACTCTGATGTCCCAGTGAACATATAGTGTATATTTTCTTGTTCTTTTATTATTTATTATTAAATATATTTAAACCTTTCATTGTGGCTGATAAGTGTAGAGATATTTAAGTTTTAAGAGTACTTGCATATTTATTTGGTGACACTGTGTGGGACACTCCTAATAGCCTTGCTCTTGGTCAAACTACCATTTGTATAAATATTAATATTACACATTAAGATTGGACACCCCTTGTTAAGGGCCTTAAATAGCTGATAAGGACTTGGCTGGTGGCAGTGATAACTACCTTAGAGTCTGGGCAAAAGGGGACATAGCTAGCAAACCAGTGCCAGCCTTTTCCAGTGTACTTGGGTCAGGACACGAAGCACTGGTTGGACAGAGAGGGTGCTGGAGTTCATGACTTGGCTACTCAGCTGAGATCTCAACTCTATAGCTGTGCCAGTGGGGAGAATCTGGACAAAGAGGGAGAAACCAGCCCTGGACAGAGAGCTGCATCTGGAAATCCTGTGTCTGAACCTGTTATCCTCCCAGTGGTAAGGATTGAGGCTCCTTGATTACTGGTCCAGTGGCAGGTCGTCACATATTTATTGATGGCAGTGATGGGATCACTACATCACATACTGGGATTCAGTGGTGTGGATATTGAACTCCTGTAGCCTATAAACAGTGGTCACTAAAGAAGAAATTTGTACTTTCAAGCGACCACACAGTGAACATTCAAAGTTTCATATCACAATAGTTTTATTTATTTTTTGTTAATTTAGTTAGTCAGGGAGAGAAGGCAAGTATGTCAGTAGAGGATTTTGGTAAGCTGACAAGGAGCCAGTTGGCTGACATGTGCCAAGCCAAAGGACTAGTGCATGCCAACCTGACTAAAGCAAAAATGATTGCAGCCTTAGTCACAACTGCATCACAGACCAGCAACCAGAAGGACAATTAGATTTGCTTTAGGGATGTACAACTCTCAGAAAATGGACAGTTCAACTTTGCCTCAGAGGACTTAAAAATATATCTCAAGTTAAAGAGACTTGAACTGGAGACCAAACAGTTGGAACTAGAATCTGTAGAGAGACTGCGGCATTTGGAGGCTGAAGAAAAGGAGCAAAGAATAGAATTTGAAGCAGCACAGAGACTGAGATGTCTGGAAGCTGAAGAAAATGAGAGGCAGAGGCAACATGAAAAAGAGATGCTGACTCCTTGCCAGGGTCATGGAAGTAATGGGGAAGGGCATAATCGAACCCCGGAAGTAGTAAAGGTCAGTAAATTTCTTCCACAATTTACAGAGGGTGATAATTTTGATAGTTTTATTCATATGTTTGAAAGGGTTTGTAAACAGTTTGATTGCTTAAATTATAATACAGATAAAAATTGAGTTTTTAAAGTTAACACCTGAAGCTTATAGAAAACATTTTGTGAGCATAGACGCAAGGCAGGTGAAAGTGTATGTAGATATATTGCTGAATTAAGCACTTATTTTCATAGGTGGGTAAGTGGATGTCAGGTCACCACTTTTGAAGGGCTGGCAGACTTTTGGGGAGGGAACAAGCCCTTAGCACTTTGCCTGAAGACATGAGAATCTGGTTGGCAGATAGATAATGTAATTCTGCAGATGAGTTGTGGAAAAAGGGAGACCTATACCTAACAAGCAGGGCATCACTGCACATGAAAGGGATGCCCAGTGCTGCACATAGGTCTAAGGGAACCCATAGTAGGCAGGCTAAAACTCCACAACAGAGTCTGCCAGTAAGAGGGGAAGCCACTAGCTCAGGTACACTGCTAGGATCAAGGGTTAAATGTTTTAAATGTAACCATTGGGACCATGTAGGCTATAGATGTCCACAGAGGCAAGGTGAGGAACAAAAGGTGGGAGAGCCAGTAAGTGGTAATTACAGAATGCCAACAGTAAGTTGTCTGGAGACAACAAGGGTACCAAGCTACCTCAAGAGGTTATATCCTGTCTTAGTAGATGGGAAACAGGCCACTGCTGAGAGAGAGAGACCCACACATCCTCTGACCTAACCATTGTGAAGCCTGCAATGGTTAAAGAGGAGCACTACTTGCTTGGGCAGTCTACTCCAGTCAGAGCTTTAGGAGGGACCATATTCCAAGTACTTTTGGCTAGGGTTCACCTTGACTGGGAGGGTGGAAAAGGAAGCAAGCAAGTAGGTGTGTTTGAGGGTATCCCTGAAGATGTCCTGATAGGGAATGATTTTTACCTTGTGTGCATGCAGTTACATGCAGTCAGGCCTAGTGAGAAGCATGTGGGTATGGTAGCTTGGGGGGGTACCTAGACAGGCCGACACTTGAAGCCAGGACAGATGAGGTGGTTATTTAAGGGAGAGAGCTACCCTGTAGCAATGAGACTGAAGGTAAGCCACAGCTGCTTGTGGGTACTGATTTTCCCTTGGACAGAGTGACAGCAAGGACAGAGGTGAGTAATAATACCCAGGCTGACAGTGAGGCACTGCTATCAGTGAATACCAGACATCCTGAGGAAGGGGAGCTGGGAAGGGTTACAAAGAGAGAGTTGAGACAGGCTCAGCTGTCAGACCCTACATTACAAGGCTTGAGGGAGGTAGCCAGCCAGGCACCTGATTTTCAAGGAAAGAGGGAATCTGTATACTGGGACAAAGGGTTACTGTATAGAGAGTGGACCAGTGAGGGAGTGTTAGAGGGTGACAGAATACAGCAGATGGTAGTGCCCAGAGCCTATCATCTGGTACTTCTGGCCATAGCCCATAACATTCCCTTTGCAGGTCATATGGACATAAAGTGTACCAAGAGGCGTAGTGAAGGAGTGTTAAAGGGTGACAGAATACAGCAGTTGGTAGTGCCCAGAGCCTATCATCTGATACTTCTGGCCATAGCCCATAACATTCCCTTTGCAGGTCATATGGACATAAAGTGTACCAAGAGGTGTATTATGCAGAACTTGTATTGGCCTGGTATTTCCAGGGATGTAGCAGGGTACTGCAAGACATGTGAGCAGTGCCAAAAGGTAGGCAAGGTAGGAGACAAGGTCAAAGCTCCTTTTGTCCCTTTGCCTGTGATTGAGGAACTATTTCAGAGGGTAGCTATGGATATTGTGGGGCCTCTGAGTACCCCAAGTTCTACAGGAAAGAAGTATGTCTTAGTGGTAGTAGATTATGCTACCTGATACCCTGAGATGGTGGCTTTGTCCTCCATCGAGGCAGGAAAAGGTGGCAAATACTTTGTTAGAGATTTTCAGCAGGGTAGGTTTCCCAAATGAAATACTGACTGATAGAGATGCCAGTTTCACATCAGATCTGCTGTTATGTCTGTGGGAATGCTGTAAGCTGAGGCACCTATAGACCACCCCCTACCACCTCCAGACTAATGGTCTGGTGTAAAGGATAAACTCTACACTAAAGACCATACTGCGGGCATTTGCAGACCAGTTTAAGAGGGAATGGGACAAATATTTGCCCCATCTGTTGTTTGCTTACGGAGAGGTACCCCAGGAATCCACAGTTTTATTTCACTTTGAGTTGGTGTATGGGCATAGGGTGAAGGGACCTCTAGATCTGATTTGCAATGAGTGGGAGAGTGAGTGTGAATCCCACAAGGAGTCTGTTATGGCATATGTCGTAAACCTCAGGACAAGGATCAGGGAACTCATGGGCCTGGCCCAGAAGAACTTGGCAGAAGCCCAACAGCAGAAAAAAGTCTGGTATGATAGGAATGCTGAAGCCAGAGAGTATGCTTTGGGACAGCAGGTTATGGTTCTCATTCCTGTCAGACACAATAAGCTGCAGGCAGCTTGGGTGAGAACCTTCAAAATGGTTTGGAAGGTCAGTGATGTTAACTACATGGTAGAATTGCTAGGCAGAAGGCAGGGGTACAAACCGTACCATGTGAACATAATGAAGATTTACCATGATACTCCCTATCTCCATGATACTCCCTGGTGCTAAGCATTTGCAGTAGAAGACAGGAGGAGCTTAAGGGGGATCTATGGCTACAGGGAACCAGCCAACAAAATCCCAAATTACTATGCTGGAGCCTAGGGTTGCAGCCAAATGATATGACAGTGCAGCACCACATTGGGGTTAGCAATGCAAATGCAGATGGACTTTCAAGACAGGGGAATACGGTAATGTATTCCCAGATAGGCTCATTCCTCTCAAGCAATGATTCTCAAGGGTCACTTGAAAAACTAACTTGAGTCTGTGAAGGGGGAAGAAGTGTCAAGAGAGGAGATATTGCCAGCACAGCTATCTGGAATTTTATAAATAAGTATATGTCATTTGTGAATGCCAACATGATCTATATAAGCTGCTTGTGGTACAACTGTATTAGAACAGTATATCATGTGTATATCAAACTGGTCTGTACAGACATGTGCTAAAAAGGTATTTTATAAAGTCCTTGTGCTTAAAATGTAAACACAGTGCGCCCTGCTGGAAGAGAACAGAAATTAACATGACTAATATAACATGTATATATTTTGACAGTGGAAAATGGAATACAGGAGGCTAACTTAAGAAAAATAGCTGACATTAAATTACATTATGGCTACTCAGTAAAAGATGGTATCTTTTCGTTTTCAGTGCAAAAAGAAACACAGAGTCTGTGCTGAGAAGCTTTCTGTATTGCGTTCAGAGTGAAATATCTACTACCTCTGAAAGTATGAAGGAATGCAATTGTTTTATGACTTCTAGCATCTGCCAAAAATCTGAGGCCTATGTATTTTCACAGGTAGATGCTAAATACTGCCAAGCTTCCAGCAGTGGGGGTTTCACCTGTGACAGAGTCAAATGACAAGAAATTATATCATTTTGCAAGCTATCCCATCAGTAACATTTGAGATATTAATTTGAGGAATCAGTGAGACAGAGCATTCTGTGTTCTCTCTTGGAACTGACAAGAACCATTCACCTCATCTGTCTTCCTCTGATGAAGTAAGCTTCTAGGGAACAGTACAATTCTCTTGCATATAGTCAAAAATATATGAAATTATATATTTGAGATTGTCCTGCAATGTTGTTTTAAATATTTCCTGTGATTTTGAACTCTAATGTCACTGTGAATGTACACTGTGTACTTTCTTGCTCTTTTATTATTTATTATTACATATATTTAAAATTTTCATTGTGGCTGATCTGTCTAGAGATATTTAAATTTTGAGAGTACTTGCATATTTATTTGGTGACACTATGTGGGACACTCCTAATAGCTTTGCTCTTGGTCAAACTACCATTTGTATTAATATTAATATTACACAGTAAGATTGGGCACCATTTGTTAAGGACCTAAAGTAGATGATAAGGAGTTTGCTGGTGGCAGTGACAACTACCTTATAGTATGAGCAAAAGGGAGCATAGCTAGTAAACCTGTGTCAGCCTTTCCCAGGTGTGTGTGTGTGTGTGTGTGTGTGTGTGTGTGTGTGTGTGTGTGTGTGTGTGTGTGTGTAAATCAAACCTGAAGTTAATCAAACCTCAAAGAGTGTGTGTGTCAGCTACTTGGGCTGGGACATGAAGCACTGATTGGACAGGGAGGGTGCTGGAGGTCTTGGCCACTTAGCTGAGATCTGAACTCTATAGCTGTGCCAGCGGGGAGTCTTACTGGGGATCTAGAGAAAGAGAGAGAAACCAGCACTGGACTGACTGTGTCTCTGTGTGCTCTTAAAGGAAATTGCACTTGATGCAGAGAGCTGCATCTGGAAATACTGTGCGCATAACCTGTTATCCTCCCAGTGTACCCCCCCCACTGGTTCAAATGATGAGGATCGAGGCCCCTTTATTACTGGTTCAGTGGTGGGTCATCACAAATGGTATTAGAAAAGAGCAATTACCACAGACCTCCTGACACTCTGGATTTGCTCACACAGTCTTAGGAGTGGCCGGTGCACTCCACTTTGGAGCAACTACAACTAAAGCTTGGATGATTCAGTCTAAACTTAGGTATTTGCTTCATGAGGATGTGCAGCATCATACATCTTATCAGAATTAAATGTTGTGGCAGTGAGACTAAGCAGATCCTAGGCAGGACAGCATGAGTGGCAGCTCAAGGCAGTGGTGTTCCATGATCTAGTCCACTTGTATGGAGTACCCAAATAGATCTGTTCACCTTCTCTCAAAACAGACAACTGGAGAAATTATGTTCCAGACATCCTTGCAGCCTTGCTTGGAGAACATATGCTTTTTCATTCCCTTGGATGGGAATGTTCCTGTATGCATTTCCACTGTTAACACTGATTCTCAAGATACCACTGAAGGTTAAGAAAGAAAATACAGTTGTGTAAGTTGAACTTACCATAATAGTAAATGCACAAATGATCACTGCTGCAGTTGCCTTAGCTATTTGCATTATATCCTGCCAATTCTATAACAACTGGGCAACTTCCAAATCTTCAGGGCACCTTCCACTCGCCCAAACAGTCAAGCAGCTTGAGCTGAGCTGACTAAAAGAGAAGTTTACGCATGAAGCCCTTCAGAGATTTTCTGTCAGTAGGAAGAGGGAGGCTGAGTCCTGATAGGGCAATGCCAGGAACAACACAAAAATGTATGTCCACATCCTGGCATAGAAAACATGCAAAAATCAAGGGGGATGGAGGGAGGAGGTGGCTACTGCAGCAGTGATCAACTAACGATAAGTTCACCTTATACAGCTGTACTATGTTCTTCGTATTGAACACTGCTGCAGTGGCATTAGCCAGCTGGAGAGATTAGCATGCCTAACTATATCTGGGAAGTGGAAGGAGAAGGGTCCACAAGCCCCTGGAGAGAATGGCCATGACAAGCTTCATCTAGACCTAGAGAAGGGATCAAGTTTATAATGCTTGAAAAATTAAAGTAGAAGACCAAGTAGTGGTTTCTAGAATATGTCTAGAATCCATTCCTTTCAAAAAAGCCATAGATGTAACCAAGGCCCTGGTAGAATATGCCTTGTACCTGTCTGGAGTAGATTTCTTATGGTGGGTATAACAAAAGAAAACAGCCTTAGACAACCATTTGGAAATAGTCTGTTATGACACAGGTTGTCCCTTCTTCTTAGCTTCACAAGCAATGAACAATTGATTTGAAGATCTGGAAGATTTAGTTCTTTCAAGGTAGTACCTGAGTTGCCTGTGGTCATATAAGGTAAGGAGAATCCTTTCTGCCTCATTTTAGGTTCAGGAAAGGAAACAGGGAGCTGGATAGTATGGATTAAAGTAAATTTGGATACCACTTTAAGCATAAAAGAAGAATTAGTTTTCAGAGATCCAGTCCCTGTGGAAAATGAGATATGGTTAACTCAGTATAAGAGCTTGCAACTCTGATACCCTTCTTGAAGAGGTCAGAGAAATCAGTAAAAGTGTTTTTCATATTAAGTTAAGAACTTCAAGTCAACAAGATTAGGCATTTCAAATGGAGTAAGTGTTAGCTTCTCTAGTGCTAAATTAAGATCCCAAGGAGGGGCCACCAGTTTTCTAGGAGACATTTTATGCAAAACCCTTTCAAGAACATTTTGACATGAAGCTGCATTGAAAGAGGATAATCCATGGGCAGACATACTGAAATGGCTGATAAATTAACTTTGACAGAGGAATAATAAAGGCTATAAGATAGTAGCTCACACAAATATTGTAAGATCAGAGATTATCTAGCCCTGAATGGATGCTGGTTCTGTCGTTTGCACCAACTAGAAAACCTTTTCCATTTGCTCATATAAGATTTTCTAGTAGCAGGCTTTCTTGCCTACATTAGTAACAACAGTATGCTCTCAGAAAACAAGTGCCTAAAAGTAATTAAGACCCTGTCATCTAGGCAGTCAGCTGAAGATGATTTATATCAGGCTGTACCAAACACTGCTGGTCTTGTGTGAGTAAATCCAGTCTTCGAAGAAGCTTGTGGTAATTACCCTTTGCCATTTCCAGAAGAAGGGAAAAGCACGGTTGATTGGGCCAGAAGGAATTTACTATACTGATCTTATGAGGGATCCCTTCTGAATCTTCAGATGTACCCTGAATATTAATGAAAAGGGTGGAAAGGCACTCAGGAACATTCCTGCCCAAAGGAAAGAAAAGGCATCTGTATTCCAGGCCTTCTTCCATGGAGTCCTGGAACAGAATTCTGCCAGTTGAGAGTCCAAAGAGGAAGTAGAGGAGTCTAATTGAGAAAATCCCCACAGGTGGATCAAATCTTGGAAGACCCCTTGATCCATTTTCCATTCATGAGGGTCTGCCCGCTCCTACTCAGCTTGTTTGCCACACAGTTTTGCTCTGATGGAACGTAGGATGCCTGTACAGTGAGATTGTGCTTTGAAGATATATCCCAAGCTAACATGGCTAGTCTGTAAAGGGGGTATGACTTGGTTCCCCCTTGCCTGATGATGTACCGCATGACTGTGGTGTTGTCTATAATCACTTGAAGCAGTCCTGGAGACCAAAGATGGTAAAAAAAGTTGAGTACCTTGATCAGGGCAAGCATCTCCTTGATATTTATGGGCTTGCATCTGCCCTTGGTATCCCACACCCCTTGTATTTTTTTCTTACCCAGGTTGGGTAAGCTTTGGAAATCTGCCTATATGCCAGTAAGGCAGTGTGTTTGTTGAACATAGTACAGTTGCATAAGTCCTACTGACCTGTTACAATAGAAGTTTGTAAGACACACTGTTTCCAGCAGAACCCACCATCCCCCTTTTTTGGATGTACATAGTTTGGTGTTGGTGTTGCCATTGAGTTATGCTCAGAGGTCTTTATTGTTGTTTGTGTGGCGTTTGGTTTAGAACAGTAGGTGTTCACAAAGCTAGCATTTTCATCTTCTCTTTTCTTCCTACTGAACTCTAGAGAAATGAAAGGGTCTTGTCTGTGGGTCTGAAAGGCAGCTGTACTGCCAGGTGATTGATCCATCACACCCAAAGAGATGCACTGGGAGGGCCTCTGAACTTTTGTAGACTGGCAGAGGAAGGGTAGCAGGACACTATTACCCATATGCCAGTAAGGCAGAGTGTTCTATGAACATCGTCTGCTACAGATAAGTGGCATTTATGCAACTGTACTTTTGTTATTATTTGCTGAATTATGTATTACCCTCTTGACATATCTGTTCTGACCAAAACAATTTCTTCTGCTTGCACAAGAACAAAAGCTAACACAGAAATCAAATTTTCATTGTGTATTTATTGGACAGAAAAGTTACTATGAAACTCATAAGGTGTTAAGTAAACTCCAGAAAACTTGTATTGTAGTGGTAGATAAATGGTAGTTGTTTGTTATATATTTTTATGTGGGATGGGATTGACAGGTATATAAAATGGTTATGTTGCCCAGAGTGCCAGACTGCTTTACTACAGCTCTACAAGAGGATGCAGGACATGAACTGTAGAATAATGAGGTATTTTCTTTCTGTAGAATGTTTTAAGTTTAGCATTTAAGAAATAAATCATATTTCCCCAGTTCTTTATGTAGGTTGAAACACCACATAATTTGATGAATATAACAATCCACCAAATAGCTAGATTTTCTGTACAACTGTGATGTGCGATGTTTGTTAAGTATGATTCCTGAAAATGAAAGGTTATTGCCTGACTCTGGAGAGATACTTTTGCAACTGTTCTGGAAAGTTTGCTGCTATCAAGCAATTACAGAGGTTGAAAGATCTGCATTTGCTCTATCTTTAGGCAAAAACTTGAACTAAACACATTTTTTAAAGGATTTTTAGGTCAGTGAAGGCCGTATTAGAATAACAAAAATTTAGAAGAGGTATTGTCCATACTGATCAACTTTAAGACTCAGGAAATTGTGAGAAAATGTATATACTGGAAGGTGTGAATAAGCATTCTACATATCCCATGTAGCCCATCCAAGCTTGAGGGCGTACAAAAAGTAGACTTTAAAGCTGACATCCACTTTTTTGTTGTGATTAACATACTTTTTTTGTCAAGTTTGAAGAGCATAATACAAGCTTCCATGTTTTTTGTAATAACATTTTGTTCCACTTTGGTGGTCTGGTAACCAGTATATTTTCTATAACTGCTGTAAAACAAATGGTCATATTTCAGTACCAGGTAAGCCAGGAAGTTTTCTACATCCAAATGACTGTTTTATAGTAAACAGAAATCCGTCCATCTGCTCAAAAGACAAGAAATGAGCAAATAAGACAATGCAATACTTACTCAAAAGATGAAAAGTAGTTATACAGGAGGATTAAATGATCTTCCAGCTGTGCCTTTAAATTTGCCATTCAATTTAATAAACGGGAAGTATTTTAACTTTCTTAGAAAATTACAGCAAATTATTACAGGTGAGTTTTTTTTAAAGACTATACCACAGATTTTCCCTATTTCTAATACCAGATGAATGCACCAGATATATTGGTCACAATGCCTAATCATTCTGATTATGCTAGTCACCCACCTGCAGCTAAGGCAAACCGCTAGCCTGCTGTGGTGTCAAAGCCTGTTTGCTTGATTATTTCTTTTTGTGTCTGGAAGAACTGACTGTGGGACCATAAGTCTGCTCCATGGTCAAGCTGGAATGGTGCCTCTTTCCCATGGAAAATAAGCACCAGTAACATTTGAAAATTTTTAGAAGTCACTTTTTTCACACAGAATATAATAAAACACTTGAAAACACTAAGCCAGCCCCCAAAAGTAAAATAAACACAAATTCTTCATAAAAATGGTTTTCAATTACTTTGCACAACTTTGTGCACTCTGATTTTAAAAGTACACAAATTTTGTGACATTCAATTAAAACACAAACCCCTTATCTTAAAAATAACTTTGCTAAACAGAAAAGTACAATAAAACAACAATTTTTAAAAGTGGAAGATTTTCCCCAAAGGGAACTTGTTTGCCCAGCAATGGAAGAGCATAAGCAGACCACCAATCCTCTAAAACCTGCAGAGAAGCACTCTGGTGGTATTAAAAGTTCTGCTGGGCTTGGCTCCCAAACCTCTCTTTTGAGTCGTCTCGGCTCGAGCTGACAGTTTGGGCACATGGAATATGCTGTAAAGCTTTGGAAGCTGACTGGCTGTTATATCATTGGCAGGATGTAACCTATATAACTAAAGCTACTGCAGAAATGGGAAGTTTACTCGCATAACTGTATTTTAATTTTTGTCCACCATTTTACTGTGATTCTGAAACTGTGGTATCCTAGAAGTGCATTGATGTTTGTGACCGTTTCTTTTACTACTTTTTTCTTTGAGCCAAGTGGAATTATTTTTCCATTCACCTTTGACTCCCTCCACTCACTCACAACACACACACACACACACACACACACACACACACACACACACACACACACACACACACACACACACACACACACACAACACTCATGTTTCACTTTCATGGGATTACTTTGTTCCTTTCTGGAGATACAGCAAGTGTTTCTCTGCCATCATACCTATCAACTGTCCAGATTTTTGCCTCATAGTTTTGGTCTGTTCCTCATAAAATGTTGGTTTTGTGGCAAATCATTGAGGACTGAAGTAAAAAAAATGATAGACATTTGAGTTTCAGACTTCATACCCTTCAGAACATTCATGCTAATGCAAATCCTGTTATTCTGTCAACTTTCTACGCTTGTCAGAATAATATTAAAAACTGTCCCTATTTTTGGGCGTTTGTCCCCCCCCCCATTAATTATAGATTTGTCCAGATTGCTTGCTATAAGAAGTTGATAGGCATGTCTGCCACACCATTGAACTGATAACAGTAAGTCACAACTCTTGGTTATCAAATGTTGCAGTGCATTACAGTATCTCTTCATTATTTATTTATTTATTTATTTATTGTGCTTGCTTATGTTTTTTTCACACTGACTGAGGCTGATTGCTACAGTTATGTTTTTATAATTATATTCATTAGCAATGAATCATGTATCTGACATCAACAAGAGAAGCAAAAGAAAATGTAGTGCCAGTGTCAGTCTTCCGATTACACTGGTCTTTTGTCCTATGACAGTAATTGGAGGGATGGACTGCCAGGTGGTTAATCTAAAGTTAGTTTAGGGTTGAATAGCCTACTGAAAACTTAGCAACCATAACTGACTTGCACTTTGAGGTCAAGTGGCGTGAAACTTCAGTATTAACAATACTAGACCAGACGCTAGTGTACTGCATGACAGGAGATCTATATAGTTATGTATATTATACAGTCTGCTCTACTAAGACCTCAGTATCAGGATCAGGAGGTGGGGGAAACACTAGACACTAGGGATTATGCTATCTCCAAGACTCATCGGAATTGTGGAAGCAAGGCTACAAGTAGGAAAATGCCTTGTACTTTTCTGTAATATTTCTCAGGCAAGTGTTATGAGCTATATAAGGCAGAATGACCTTGTTATAGACTAGTGCTGGGCAGCCTGTGGGAGTGGGGCCCTATTAAGCCAAGTGAGTCCAATTGGCCTAATGCTGGCCCTTATAGGAAGTTATAAAATCTAAGCATTCAGAAACAAGGAGGTGGTATGAAAGAGGAAAGGGTATGTTTATCAGAGAGGAGAAGTTTCTTTACTTTAGAAAGGGCTTTCACTAGCAGTAGATGTTAAACAGTGATGAAGATCAAAAACTGTTTGAAAGATTCAAGAGAAATGTAATGCAAAACAAATGTGGGGAAAGAGCAAAAATCTGAAAAGTAGGCCAGGAATTATGGATATCATAAGTAGCTGAAATACTCCTTTCTCCACTGGTACATTATTCTTTTGTTTAGCACATGCCTATTTATTTCACAGTGCAGGGCTGTGCACACATTGAAGCTATAATCAGAGGTCCTGATGTACACACACTGAAAATTCAGCAGTCCACCAACATGTGCAGGTAGTCACCTGAGTATTAGTTCATTGCTAACATAGATCCTCAAATGAAAGAAAGAAATCCTGGCTTGCATTTTGCCTGCTAGTCTTTTCAAAATCCCATATTTTACAGTTTACAGAAGACAGATCTCCAAATTTGCAAAGCAGACAGATGGAACAAATCTTGTGCCTTGTCAAATATAATAAAGAAATGGTTTAAAATAGGAGCTGATGCGAAGTACAGCTGTATATGACTTGTGTGCAATGAAGTCAATAATGAAAAGGATTAAGTAGTTAAAGTCTGTCCAGGGAATCCATTAAATAGCCAAGCTTGAGCTATGTTATAAGCACTGAAAAGTTCGTGCTCCCACAACACTGTATTTTGCAATTCAGAGACATTAGCCGCAATGAGGAAAGACCTCATTGTCAGCTAATTTGCCTATCTCTGAATCACATATATTATTTTCATGTATATTACATGTATATGTATTTATTACATGATCTTGCTAGACTTGTGACATGTTACAACAAAATTGCCAAGTTCGCTAATAACTGCACCTTCAGAACCCATCACTGTCAGGCTCTAAAGGAACTACATTGGCTAGAATTTCCCCAACTACTCAATTACCATCAACTAATCATTGCCTACAATATTGTGAGACATCCCGATAGAATCCCAGCATTAAGTCACCTACTCATGCCCTACATATCAAATTGTCCCCTTCGTTCCACTGACAAATCACTCCTTTGTAACTCTAAGGCTAACAACACTGCAGGTAAAGCACTATTCTCCCATAACGTAGCTAAATCCTGGAATAACCTTCCCCCTGCTCTATCTTCTGCCTCCTCTATTACACTGTTCAAAATCTCACTTAAATTACACTTAATGAATTCCTGGCTATATCCATGCATTACCTAACCGTCACTGTCTCTACCACCCCAGTTAGCTTTAGATCCAATTATACCTACTGTAATTTTTCTACAGTATCAGGAATTTTTATTTTCTGCTCAAGTTTTTAATAGTTATATTAGCTCATGTTAAGCTTACACTAATTAATTTCTAGTAGTCTCTGTCTGTCTTTATAGTCAGTTATAATGCTTATCTAGTGTCAATTTCTGTTTCTGTATCGAGAGTTGTATATTTTTATCTAGTGTCAATTTTTTTGTATCAAAAGTTGTATTTTTATCTTTTGTTAATTTTTTTTTTGCTTCTATATAGATGATCATGTTGTTATCATATTGTTCAAATATTTGATTTTCTGTCCTGAATATGGAGCTTTTCTCCCTGGGCCTCTGCTGTAAATGGACATGTGTCCAGTTGGACTATCCCGGTAAACAAATGTAAAATAAATAAAAATAAAATGTACAGATCACAGTAGTAAACTAATGCTTGTGTTGGCACTAGTCATGTTCACTACCATGATATGGTGGGGCTGACTGTGCTGATCTACACAGCTGATCAATTTCTTAGCTCATTTGTCATGTAGGTGCCTTATTGGAAGCAGTTCTGGGGGACAGACCACATGCCTAATTCAACACAACCAGCTCTGTGTCTTGCTGCATGTCTTTGTGCTACAGCATCATGCAGCACCATGTTAGGGCTGTTTGTGAATCCCAAAAGGTTATGTGTACATGTCACAGTATCTTCATGAATTACACATACCACTGTGTTTTTAATATTTTAAAGGGTTTATATATATGTTCTGCATTAATCTTTGCTGAATTTGCAATACCCAAAGACTGATGAGAGAAAGTTGTAGTCGGTTAGTTAAAGGAGACTGTTTAGATATTTATCAGTGTAAACAACAATCTAGTACATGTTGCTCAATGCAGATGGCCATTATTTTGAGAGAAAATACAAAATAACTTTTGAAATAAGAAAATAGAACACTGGAGCTCCTTCAAAATTCAGATGAAGTCTGATGGCATTTGTCTGTCATATCAGCAGCCTTCGAGTTCAAACAAGTTTATGTCTAAAGATCTGACTGGGTTTTTTCATGTATGTCATGGTTGGGTAAAGAAGATGAAGAAGTAACTACATCATCGTGTGTACGTTTGTGGTTGTTTTGAACTTGTGATCTATATTTTGCAGAATTCAAGCAAACAACAGTGTTAAGTAACTTGCCTCAGGTAACAGGGCAAATGCAAGCTTCAAACCTTCTTCTCCAGTTTTGCAGGCCAACCCATTAACCGATATCTTTCACTACCTATTTTGGCAACTTATTTTAAATGTTTATGAGAATGATTTGCTAAGTACTAAGATCATATTAGTTCCTTATCTGAACATTCATCAGAATTAATAACAAAATAACTAAGAAGGTAAGAAAAAATGTTATTATGTTTGTCACTGATGCATATTTTTTATCCAAACATAATTACAGTACAATTGTTTTTTTCTTCCCTCACCTTTATATTATGTTTCTCAAAGGTAAATACCTGCACCTGAGGTACATAATACCTTCATGATTATATTTTTTAACTGGGTGAGTAGGCTAGCCCAGAACCTCTTTTCACCCATGATTGCTTTAAAGGTTGTAAACCAGAATCCATTACATGCACATATAAAACTCACATATTCATGGTAATGAATGCACAGCATATGGTTTAGGGCACATTATATACATGGCTACCATGGAACTACTTTCTTATTCTTGCCTTGCTTTTATGCTTCATTCTGTACATAGCTGTGGTGCTCCAAATGAGTATAAAAGATGAATAATTATAAGATGCATTTTTCCACATCTGTTTTTTAGTGCCAACCCTACAGTCCACTATCTGCCATGTCCCAGTGTCCCTTCCTTAATCCCCACAAAAAGGCAGGCAGAAGATAGGGGCAGTACCCTTCTGATAATAAGGAAGGCTTTCCCCCTTTAGTGTATCATTAATGCCATCTTGGTGTACAGTAGCATCAGTGCAGTTCATGTCCCTGTACCTTCATGAATTCCACCCCTGTATTTTTAATATTTTAAGGGATTTGTATATGTCATGCATTAATCCTTGCCGAATTTGCAATGCTCACACACTGATTACAAAAAGTTGCAGTTGTTCAGTTAAAGGAGACTGTTTAGATATTTATCAGTGTAAACAACAATCTAGTACATGTTGTTCAATGCAGATGGCCATTATTTTGAGAGAAAATACAAAATAACTTTTGAAATAAGATAATAGAACACTGGAGCTCCTTCAAAATGCAGATGAAGTCTGATGGCATTTGTCTGTCATATCAGCAGCCTTCGAGTTCAAACAAGTTTATGTCTAAAGATCTGACTGGGTTTTTTCATGTATGTCATGGTTGGGGTAAAGAAGATGAAGAAGTAACTGGATCATCATGTGTACGTTTGTGGTTGTTTTGAACTGAACTCACCAGTGATCTGTATTTTGCAGAATTCAAGCAAACAACAGTGTTAAGTAACTTGTGTCAGGTAACAATGCATATGCAAGCTTCAAACCTTCTTGTCCAATTTTAGAGGACAATGCATTAACCAACATCTTTTACTACCTATTTTGGCAAATTATTTTTAAATGTTTCATGGACTGATTAGCTGAGTACTAAGATTATATTAATTGCTTTTTTGAAGATTCATCACAATTAATAAGAAAATAAGCAAGTAAGAGAAAATTATTATTGCGATTGTCACTGATGCATATATTTATCCAAACATAATTATAGTAGAATTCTATTTTTTCTTCCCTCATCTTTATCTTATGTTTCCCAAAGATAAATGCCTTCAACCAATGTGCATAATAATTATTTTTTTAATTGGGTGAGTGGGCTATCCCAAAACCTCTTTTCAGCCATGATTGCCTTATAGGTTACAAATCAGAATCCCATTACATGCACATGTAAAAGGTCACATATTCATGATGAATGCAAAGCATATCGTTTAGAGTACTTTATATACATGGCTACAATGGAACTACTTTCTTATTCTTAATAAACAACCAAAGTCCAGATGGAATAAACTTCACAAGAGTCTTTAAAAAGCACATAAAAAGCACAGGTTTATTCTAGCACCTCGGTGTGAAACACCTTCATGGAATACAAGATCAATTACAAATGCCATTTAAATACACATTTTAATAATAATTAAACAATAAAATAAAATTTGTTCATGATTTATGGAACACATTAGAGACATTAAAAATGGAAGGAAAGAAAAAATTATTGCCGCTCATTTTATAGAATCACATAATAGTGACTATTCATTATTAAAAGGATGTGTTTTGTAACAAATTGTTTCTTTTTATGGAGATGGCAACATTTTAAAAGACAAAATTTTATATAAAGAAAGCATTTGTTTGTTTGTCTTTCGGCTTTTTCCCGGTAAGGGGTCGCCACAGCAGAACTCCGGTCCACTAATGATTGGCAGTAGATTTTTATGAAATGCCGAGGTGGCAGCTCAACGCCCAACCTTCAACGAAGGCATGCCCATATACACACACATGTCTTTCGAACACTATCCAACCACGGGGAGGACATGCAGACTCCACACAGAAGGCACTCCCAAGCCAAGCCGAGAATTGAACGGGAGAACATCTTGCTGTGAGGTAACAACACTACCGCCGTACCACCGTGGCATTCATATAAAGAAAATATTTACATTTCTTAAAGCAAACATCTCCAATTAATTTCCCCATTAAGTCCTTTAGGGGTCAGGGTATTAAATTTCAAGATATAAATGAATTGGAGATGTTTGCTTTAAGAAATAATTAAGTTCACTTGATTATTTTATTGTTTAATTATTATTAAAAAGTATATTTAAACAGCATTTGTAATTGATCTTGTATTCCATGAAGGTGTTTCACACCGAGGCGCTAGAATAAACCTGTGCTTTTATGTGCTTTTTAAAGACTCTTGTGAAGTTTATTCCATTCTGACTTTGGTTGTTTAATATATGTAAGATTTTTGGTGGTTGTGGTATACTTTCTTATTCTTGCCTTGCTTTTGTGCTTCATTCTGTACATAGCTGTGGTGCTCCAAATGAGTATAAAGATGAGTAATTATAAATCACACTTTTCCACATCTGTTTTTATTGCCACCCCCTTCGATCCATTATCTGCCATGTCCCAGTGCCCCCTCCTCAATCCTCACAAGAAGGTAGACAAAAAATATGGGCATGCTCATGCAGTACCATCCTGATAACAAGGGAGGCTTTTCCCCTTTACTGTACCATTAATGCCACCTTGTTTGCATGGTGTGCAGTAGCATCAATGAAGTTCATGTCCCTGTGCATAATCCAGAACCCCCTAAGTCATGGACAATCTGACTGTAATTCCAACTCATGTTTGTGTGCCTGAACCAGGACTTAGAGTTTCCACCAGGGTTTGTAGGAAAACCAGGAAACCCATGTCCCTTGTCTCCAAAAGGGGGACTGAGTCATCAGTTCAACCACTCATTCAGCCACTGGAAATGTTTCTTGAATTCACACAAAAGTTAATTTACACTTATTTCCAGTGAGAAGTGATGGATGTCTTAATGTTGTTTCACCAATGAACTCTGTAAACATTTTTATAAAGATTTACATATACATACATGTTTAAACTGTTTTTAATTTTTGCGTATTATAATAAAGGACTTCAGCCAAACCCTTAAAATGAGCAGTCTCAATCAGTGTATATATTGAGGCACTTGATATCTTAAGTGCTATGATTCATACTTCCCACTATAAAATCTATTTTATATGGGGGGTCTTCTTAAATGTTTGTGTTAAGCCTTGACTACATGATTTTAATTTACCCCTTGGTGATGTCAGTGTAGGGACAGCATAGGAATACAGCCATAGACTTTAGTGGAGATAACCCTTTGCACATGTGGGGGTACATAAAGACTATGGATGCATCACAGCACTTACCTTTCTCTGATGTCAGCAAGGGCAAAATTTAACATAAAAGTTACAGTGATGTCAGTATAGGAAAACTGAATTTTGTAGAGCAATGGAATGTTAAAATGGGCTGGATTTATTTTCAGTGATGAGGAAAGGAATGCAACATTGACATGGATGTACCTCAGTCTTAGGTGCAAAAAGTAAATAAAAAATGTGACTGTGCACTTCAGTTACTACTGAACGTGGTAGTCACTGACTGCTTAGCACTGACTAATAGGTTAATAACAGCTGAAACTGCTGATATGATTTTGCATAGTGAGATTTATTTTGCTAAATGAGTTTTGACTAGTTATTTAGAGTAAAATAACTTTACGGCCTGCTTCATCAAATATCATTTTCATAAACGTTTTCTTTTCATTCTTGCCACCCAGTTAACATGAAGTGGCCATGATTCTTTCCACCCAGTTAACATGAGGTGGCCATGCTTTTCCAATAGCCTCTGTCTGTGTTCATTCCATACCATGGGCTTTTGATAAGAGCCAAGATAGCAGAGGCCAGGCAATCTGCCGTCATATATAGGCCTGCAAAAATCAGACAACTGCATACCCAACAGCTAATTAATATTTTAACTTGCTAGGTCCTCCATTATCTGAGACTATGAATATGCATTGCTGTACAAATGATAAGCCGCGGTGGTACAGCGGTTGCATTGTTGCCTCACAGCAAGAGGTTTTCCTGTTCGATTCTCGGCTGGAGTGCCTTCTGTGTGGAGTCTGCAGGTCCTCCCCGCCATCAAATGGCCTCCAAAAGGCATGCGTGAATGGACGTACCTTCGCTGAAGGTTGGGCATTGGGCTGGCAACTCTGCACCATAAAAATTTACTGCCAATCATTAGCGGACTGGAGTTCCACTGTGACGACCCCTAACTGGGAAAAGCCAAAAAGACAAACAATTGCTGTACAAATGATAGCCTGCTAGTATGGCAAACTCTTATTCCATTACAAACTGCCCTACCTGTACTGACCCTTAGCCACTGCTGTGTAGCACTGATGTTCACAAGTTTGATTGTCAAATTTGTAACTCACTGACCTTCAAGAAGTTTGAATGTTGTAAACTATTGTTGATATTTTCTACTTCCTTTACATTTGTAAACCAAAGGGTAAAAAGGGCACACAGACAAACCATTTAGCAAAAACTTCAAGAAAAACTTAGCCAAGTAGAGTTTTCATTGTGAGATACTTTAAACCTCTTCTAATGGAGGCCCATGGCATATATGCAAATTAACCCTTAAGAGCATCAAGTGTTTCAGTTACATGGCTTCTGAATGTCCATTATTCTTTTTACTTTTAAGTCTTTATGGTAATTTTCAGGCCAACAAAGTAAAAACCCAGTAGCTGTGGGCATGCCTTTTATTGAAATTTATATTTATGACTATGGGTCTATGCTGTTTGGTCAAGTCATGATCCATCGATCATAATCCTTCAAATCCTAATTTGTAGTTTGCAGAGAGAACAGTGTTTTGACCTGTCCCAGCTCCTTCAGGACCCATGTTTGTGCCCATTCTGTCACAGGCATACAGACAGATGATTTGTGATGCACAGCATCACCATCAGAGTGGCATTTCCAAGCGAACACTTTCTCAAAACATCTCCAAAGTTCAGCATGACTTGGAACAAACTGATGTAGAGTAAAGAAAAGACTTCATATTTTTAGTCTGTAACCTTAAGAATACAACCAAAATTCTGCCATTGTATTATACCTCATATATCTGTAAAGTATTTGGTTTTACTTCCTATATAAAGGTCTGCTTTTTTAAAGCAAATCTTTATCATTTACCACATTTTCATTTTTAGATACTGTACATGGTGCACTTGTTATTTTGCCACTGATTGCTGATGCAATCATGTTTATTTGCATGTTTATACAATACTAATAAACAAGCCTCATATCAGACAATCAGTGCTTTCATTTTAACTTTCAATAACATCCATATATACATAGTGTGGTCAATAATTTTAGTATATAAATAATATGAGAAACAATTATTAAGCATACAATAGTGAGGAAACAAAAACATTAACAAGATGCATATGAATATTCAGCATACAAGCATATTACAATCATTATACAGCAATATAATTATATGAAAAATTATTCAAAGGTAGGTCAGAATGAGTGTTTATGCAACATTTAGAATTATATTATTTTATAATAGTAGGACAGTGGTAAAGTGACATTTCATGACAATGAGAAGTTGAGAGTATAGTACATACAGTGTATGTGGCCAGGAACATGTAATTGTACAGGTAAGACAGAATATTACTGGCCAAGTAGTTGTTTGAGAGCAGAATAGAACAGAGTGGATAAGGATGGTTTAGGGGGATTAGCCAGGTGTGGTGCATGAGCAAAGTCGTGAGACCTTTAGGTGTGGTTTCAACAGTAGGTGGAAGGATTTCAGGTTGTTAGTTTGTCTGAGTGAGAGGGAAATGGAATTCCAGACTTTAGAGATGTGAGAAGAATACAGTGTGTTATCTGCAGTATTATTAAATTTAATTGGGTGCAGTAAGTATTTGTCCATGGAGTGCAGAGTCCTAGATGAGGAATTAGGCTGGATAAAATGTTTTAGTGTTTTGCATTTTTCCGGTTAGAAAATGAGACTGTGAATAACTTTTAGTAGTGTGACTTTTAGATAATGAGGGAATTCTAACAAATTAATTTGTTATAGTGCAGTGCACTGATGGAATCTATGGCATATCAGCTGCAAATGTAGCTATTTTTGTTGTAGCATTTATCTAGCATGGTTATCTGGGTAGCTCGCAGGTTGACAAATACAGGAACAACATGTAGGAAGGTAGGTAACATAGAGTAGAGGCAGTAGTTTGCCAGCTCGCTCAGTCAGGTAAGGTCTGGCTTGATATAGGGTGCCAACATTTTTCTACAAATTGCTGATGACTTACTTTATGTAATGATAACATTTCATGACATCATCTATGAAGATACCTCTCCTTTAGCTTAGTATGATTTACAAGTTCAATTTTATTTTGATCAGAAGGAGTAATAGACAAGAGAGGTTTGCTGTATTGTTTAGATGTGAACACAATAAATTTGTCTTCTTAGGGTTTAATACTAACTGAGAGTTACTGAGCCATGGGGTTGAAGAATTCTTGCATTTGGCTATCAATTTGTATTTTTTTTTACTCTGAAAAATGGTATTGTTCTTTTTCATGAAGAGATAATAAATATTCAGTTATTATAATAATATAATGATAATGATAAAAGAATAAATACACAAAGGATGACCATACTCAAACTATGTAGAATATATACAAGGCCTGAACTCAATATGTGACAGTATTAAAGTTCCAAAATAAGATTCTTCTTTTCTTTTTTGTTAATTATCAGAGGCAAGATTTTGTTGATAAAAGTCAATAAAAGATATCACTTTTGTCCAAGGATTATTATTTAATGGTTTAGGATGAATCCTGAGTTCTTTTACTTTGGTCCCTCTTAAGGTAATTTCTTCTAAGAAGGATAAGAAGTATTGAAAAAGTGGTGAAGTAGCTGATTTCCATTTTCTGGTAATATTTTCCTTGCTACCGCAAGAACAGTACATACAGAAAGAGATTATCTTTTTTCAGCTCATGTCCATCATTTACATAAAGTAAGATTGAAGACATAGATAATGAAAACATGTCACAGAATAAAGCTTTCAAAAAATCATGAATATTTCACCAAAATTGACTTAGAGAAGGACAATTAAAAACATGTATCAATCGGCGTTACATTCTTGCCAATGTCTCCAACAGTATATGCCATTGTTTCTATTAATTTTAGACATTTTGTTTAGAGTTAGGAAAATTTCCATGTAAATATGTGCCAATAATGAGACTAAGATGAATGTTTAATGGATAATAATACTTGAGATTTATTCTAAGAGGTTAAAAAATAGGTGCGACCCAGTGTGATATGGTTCCAAAAATTAACATTTACATTTATCTTGTATTCTATAAATATCTGACAAAGTTTTGAAATTAACTTTTCACTTTTTGTTTTATTATATATAATTTCATAAAAGAAATGCATCGATTTTGGGATTTTCTTTAAATTGTGAGTGAGTGAGAGACAAACATGGTTCTTATATTTGTATTGTCACACTTTGCAATAATAACTAATAATGTTGTTGTTGTTGTTTGTCTTTCGGCCTTTCCCAGTAAGGGGTCACCACAGCGAAACTCCGTTCAGCTAATGATTGGCAGTAGATTTTTACGAAATGCCGAGGTGCCAGCTCGATGCCCAACCTTCAGCAAAAACACTCCCATTTATGCACGCATGTCTTTCAAACGCTACCCAACCACGGGGAGGACATGCAGACTCCACACAGAAGACACTCCCAAGCCAAGCCGAGAATCGAACGGGAATACCTCTTGCTGTGAGGTAACAACGCTACCGCCGTACCACCGCGGCAATAATATGGGTTTAAATCATTTCTATAATAAATTACTGGATATCTTTGACTTTTACTTTTTTAAAGAAATGTTGTCAACAAACAAAATTATTTGATTCCCAAATAGTGAGTGTATGACTGTGTTTTGTTTAAAACATTTCTGGTGATGCTAAAGAGAATTAAAGAATCAAACCAGATTTTAACATCTATACTAGAGAGAATTGTATTTTTGGATGTCTTCAGTGTAAAGCTAAAATATGTAGAACTTGTAGGAGGGGAAATGTTATACTGTATGAAATTCCAAAGATAATGCCAAAAGAAATTTTCTTGATTAGTTGAATTAAAGTTACCCAATTTGTTTTTATTATTTTTAAGAAGAGTTAAGTATAATGTTTTAAAATTAGAATTATAGCTTGCATCCACCCAGATTAAAATAACTTTAAAAATTGATGCTTTAATATAAGTATCAGTATCTGGAAAATGAACTCCCCAAAGAACCCATGGTTTGATATGATGAGATAGTGCTATTCTAGATTTATTAGGAAACCAAAGGAATTTTTATAATTGTTTATCTTATTAATGTGATGATTTGTCTGGGAAAAGAGACAAGGTTTGACATATAAAACTCTAGGTAAAATAATCATCTTTATTAACTGGAGTGTATCTTCAAAAGAAATAAAATTGCTCCATTTAGAAATAATAATATCTAATATATTTATGATATTGTCATAATTGACAAGTATTATTTCATCTATGGACTTCAGTAAAGTGATATCTAAGTGTTCAAATGAAGAGATTTGTTTACAAATAATTAGATTATTATGTATTTAATTTCTTTTCTTTTTATTTAGTGTTATGAATTTTGACTTAGATTGACTGAAGTGAAGACCATTAATAGATTGGAATAACTTTATTGTGGATTCTAGCTCTAAACGAGTTGATCTTGAATTAAGAAGAGTTAATAATATATTATCTGCAAATGGGTCTATATTAATTCATCGAAGGATCGGATCATTGAATTGCATTTCACCAGAAATTCCATTCATCAAACCCCCCACATCCCCTGCTAATTATATATACCAACTCCAACATTGCACTATAGTGGGAAAGGACAAATCTCCTAATCCATACTGTAATTTGCTCTCAGTCAGAATGGTTCAGTGAATAGCATGTTCGATAAAATGCCATTCAAAATGCAGCTAGATGAGCCAATGTTTCAATGAATTAATAGGGACCCTCTGCAAACAGCGTAATTTAAGAAGACTAATGATTAAAAAATATATATGCCAGTAATATTCGAATTTGTTCAAATTAAAATAGCAAAAATTCCAATGGCTAAGGCAAATAGAATTGGAGGTAATGGACAACCCTGTTTTATACCTTTAGTTAAACGGATGTATTCAGAAGTAAAGGGGCCGATTTTAACATAAGCAGTATTATTTTTATAAATATTCTTTAAAAATGAAATACAACTTGTAGGAAAATCAAATAATTCCAGAATTCTAAATAAATAGTTCCATTTCAAAGAATCAAAGGCTTTTTCACTGTCTAGACTAATTAAGAAAGTTACTTTATCTCTTCTATTCACAAAGTCTATAAGGGTTAGTATATACCTTATATTATCATGAGTTTGCCTTTGGTGAATAAAACCTGTTTGATCAAAATTGATTATATGAGCTATAGGTTATTTTATTCAATCAGTAATAATAGACATGAAGATCGTATAATCATTATTTAGAAGTGAGATGGGTCTATAAGAGGAGCAAAGTTGAGGATTTTTGTTTTCTTTTAATATAGGAGCAATTAAAGAATATTTCCAGGCTGGAGAGATCTTTTCTTGAGACTGAACTTCAATTAAAGTTTTATGAAAAATGAAATAATAGAAGGAGGAAATAGTTTATACCTTTCTATTATTATTCTATCCATGCCTGGGGCTGTATTCAATATTCATCTTTTAATTTTATCTATAACTTCTTTATGACAGATTTGTTTCTGTAAATAGACTTTTAATTCTTTTCAGATATTTGTACTATTAAGCGTGTCAACATTTATTATTGAGTTCTTAACATCAGAATTAAGATCTTGGTTTTGAGAAGTATAATGGAATCTAAAAGCAAGTATGGCTCCAGTATCAGTAGTGTTTTTCTTATTTCCTTCATGCCTAACTTCTAGAATATTATTAATTTTAATTGCATTTCAACTCTTTTTGATAAATTATGGATATGTTTGGGTGATAATGAGTAGGAAGTAATTTTAATCTTTATAGAGCCAAATGTGATTTATAAGATAGAATGTCAAAATATTGTTTATTTTATGTTTCTACTTCTTTTAAATTAGATTTATTATTTTTAGTAAATGTAGATTTAGCCACTTAGAGCTGTGATTGAATGTTTTGAAGATCTGAATCCCTTTCCTTAATTTTGTTTTTGCAACAGGTTACATTTTTACTATATATATATATATATATATATATATATATATATGGATCTAGGACTATCTACTGAACGCCCACAACACTAAAACCAAAATGGCTGAACATACCTTCGCGAAAGTGATTTTCACTGAAAAAGCACCTTCACTAAAGTGTACAAAAAACCCCTAAAATAAAAAAAAAAAAACACAGAACTCATGTTTACGCAGGGGGCAAGCCCCCCCACCCCTACTTTTATATTCTCACTCTGAGATCACACTAAGTTTGTCTCTTTTTTTTAGCACACTTTCACGAAAGTGTGCTCAGCCATTTCACTTTCGGTGAAACAGTCTTTCGGCAGACAGTACGGATCCCATATATATATATGTATATATATATATATATATATATATATATATATATATATATATATATATAGATTCACTTTAGAATTTTGAAATACTGAAATACCGAACGTCCATAATCCCAACAGCACCCAATCGCAAAACACACAATCACAAACACATAAACACCATACACCACACAACACAGACATCGTCCAACCCACACTACAACAAACAAAACACACAAAAACACAAACAAACCTACACTACATGTAAGCAGCTGAACTATTTTATAGCCTGACTGAAATATTTTTTATATTTTCTGGCACTGTTTTCTGCTTCTCATCTGTCCTGAAACTAGCTCCCCCCTATTCCTGAGGTGGAGTTTATAAAACTGGTCTAACTGCTTAGTGTTATCTGAGAGCTTCAAGGCTTGCTGATTTAAAAATAGTTTATGTTGTAAATTCCTTTATACACTGTTGGAAACTGCTGGTGTGTGATCCCTAAACAATGTGGGACTATATCCCTGAATGATAAGTATATTTTCTTTGCATTTTAACCTTTCAGAGTTCTGCATTGTATTAATTTGGCCTGACTGAACTATTTTATAGCCTGACTGAAATATTTTATATATTTTCTGGAACTGTTTTCTGCTTCTCATCTGTCCTGAAACTGATTTTTCCCCTTTCCACCACCTTATTCTTGTGGTGGTGTTATAGTTGGTGGCTTGGTAGTTGCCCGCCCCTACTGTAAATTTGATCAGGGTATACCCCTCCCAGTCTAGTGTTCACTCTACGTAATCCAGAGAGAACATTTGGGAAGGCCAACCCACTTAGGTTTTTAACCTTGAATTATTTTCTGCCCCTCCTTTCTCTCTCCTTGCACTTTACTAACAAAAAAATGCACTTTATTCATTTGCTTTTAGTAGGTGAAGAGAGTGTCTGATAGAGTGATGCTTATGAAGCTTGAAATAGATGGAATAATGATGAATGTTGTTAGTGCATATGCTCCACAAATTCGGTGTGCGATGGATGAGAAAGAAAAATTTTGGAGTGAGTTGGATGAAGTGGTGGTGAGTGTACCCAAGGGTGAGAAACTAGTGATTGGAGCGGACTTCAATGGGCATGTTGGTGAAGTGAACAGAGGGGATGAGGAAGTGATGGGTAGGTATGGTGTTAAGGAGAGGACTGCAGAAGGTCAGGTGATTGTGGATTTTGCGAAAAGGATGGACATGGCTGTGGTGAATACTTGTTTTAAGAAGAGGGAGGAGCATATGGTGACAAACAAGAGTGGGGGAAGATGCACACAAGTGGATTATATCCTATGTAGGAGGGCCAGTCTGAAGGAGATTGGAGACTGTAAAGTGGTGACTGGGGAAAGTGTAGTTAAGCAGCATAGAATGGTGGTCTGCAAGATGATGTTGGTGATCAAGAAGTGGAGGAGGAGTGTGAAAGCAGTGCCAAGGATTAAATGGTGTAAGTTAAAAAAGGGTGATTGTGAGGTGGAGTTCAGGGAAGAGTTAAGACAGGCACTAGGAGGCAATGAAGAGTTACCGAATAGCTGGGTAACTACAGCAGAGCTAGTAAGGGAGACTGCTAGGAAGGTGCTTGGTGTGACATCTGGACAGAGGAAGGAGGACAAGGAGACATGGTGGTGGAATGAGGAAGCACAGGAGAGTGTACAGAGGAAGAGGCTGGTGAAGAAGTGGGATTGTCAAAGAGATAAAGAAAGTAGACATGAGTATAAGGAGATGAGGCGCATGGCAAAGAGATAGGTGGTGAAGGCTAAGGATAAGGCATATAGAGAGTTGTATGAGAGATTAGACACTAAAGAGGGAGAAAAGGACCTGTACCAATTGGCTAGACAGAGGGACAGAGCTGGGAAAGATGTGCAGCAGGTAAGGGTGATAAAGGACAGTGAGGGAAATGTACTCACAAGTGAGGATAGTGTGTTGAGCAGATGGAAAGAGTACTTTGAAGGGCTGATGAATGAAGAGAATGAGAGAGAGAGAAGGTTGGATGATGTGGGGATAGTGAATCAGGAAGTGAAGCAGATTAGCAAGCAGGAAGTAAGGACAACTATGAAGAGGATGAAGAATGGAAAGGCTGTTGGCCCAGATGACATACCAGTGGAAGCATGGAGGTGCTTAGGAGAAATGGCAGTGGAATTTTTAACCAGATTGTTTAATGAAATTTTGGAAAGTCAGAGGATGCCTGAGGAGTGTAGAAAAAGTGTTTTGGTACCTATCTTTAAGAATAATGGTGATGTGCAGAGCTGCAGTAACTACAGAGGGATAAAATTGATCAGTCACAGCTTGAAGTTATGGGAAAGAGTAGTGGAAGCTAGGTTAAGAAGGGAGGTGATGATTAGTGATCAGCAGTATGGTTTCATGCCAGGAAAGAGCACTACAGATGCAATATTTGCTCTGAGAGTGCTGTTGGAGAAATACAGAGAAGGTCAGAAGGAGTTGCATTGTATCTTTGTGGACTTAGAGACAGCATATGACAGGGTGCCTAGAGAGGAGTTGTGGTACTGTATGAGGAAGTCGGGAGTGGCAGAGAAGTATGTAAGAGTGGTACAGGATATGTACAAGGGTAGTGTGACATTGGTGCGGACTGCAGTGGGAGTGACAGATATGTTTAAGGTGAAGGTGGGATTACATCAAGGATAAGCTCTGAGCCCTTTTTTATTTGCAGTGGTGATGGACAGGTTGACAGATGAGATTAGACAGGAGGCCCCACGGACTATGATGTTTGCAGATGACATTGTGATGTGTAGTGAGAGTTGGGACTAGGTTGAGGAGACACTGGAGAGGGGGAGATATGCTTTAGAGAGGAGAGGAATGAAGGTTAGCAGGGCTAAAACAGAATATATGTGTGTAAATGAGAGGGAGGGTAGAGGAATGGTGAGGATGCAGGGAGTAGAGTTGGCACTATTTGGGTTGTCTGCTGTGGTTCCGCTGTGTGCTGAGTTTAAGGACTTGGGATCAACAGTTCAGAGTAATGGTGAGTGTGGAAGAGAGGTGAATAAGAGAGTACAGGCAGGGTGGAATGGGTGGAGAAGAGTGTCAGGAGTGATTTGTGATAGATGGGTACCAATAAGAGTGAAAGGGAATGTCTACAAGAGGGTAGTGAGACCAGCTATGTTATATGGGTTGGAGACGGTAGCATTGACAAAAAGGCAGGAGTCAGAGCTGGATGTGGCAGAGTTAAAGATGTTAAGATTTGCACTGGGTGT
Source organism: Protopterus annectens (assembly GCF_019279795.1). Taxonomy (NCBI): domain Eukaryota; kingdom Metazoa; phylum Chordata; order Ceratodontiformes; family Protopteridae; genus Protopterus; species Protopterus annectens. The sequence continues at coordinate 2,180,211 of NC_056731.1, forward strand.
GACTAGGATGGACAGGATTAGGAATCACTATATTAGGGGGTGAACTCAGGTTGGACAGTTTGGAGACAAAGCAAGAGAGGCAAGATTGCGTTGGTTTGGACATGTGCTGAGGAGGGATGCTGGGTATATTGGGAAAGGATGCTAAGGATAGAGCTGCCAGGTAAGAGGAAAAGAGGAAGGCCTAAGATAAGGTTTATGGATGTGGTGAGAGAGGACATGCAGGTGGTTGGTGTGGAAGAGCATGATGCAGAGGACAGGAAGAAATGGAAACAGATGATCCGCTGTTGCGACCCCTAACGGGAACAGCCAAAAGAAGATGATGATGATGATTCATTTGCTTCTACTGTATTTGTGTTTCTTCTTACTTTATTACATTATTTTGTTTTGCCTCTTCTTAAATGTACTCAGTTGTATTTATTCTACTGCATTTATCACTGCTTGGTAGTAGCCTGATTAAATTTTAACTGTTATTCTAAGGCTTTTGGTTAAGCACTTGGGCTTCAGACCAGTTGTTTTACTTTAAGAAGGTTTGTGGTCTGCACTGTTGTGGCAGGACAGGTAGCTTACATCCTTTTAAGTTTGGAATTGCTGATTGAAGGCCCAGTGTCTGTTATTCTAAAAGTGTATTGTTCATAGTTTAAGCACTTTGGCTTCAGGCCAGTTATTTTACATTAAGAACGTTTGTGGTCTGCACTCTTGTGGGAGGAGAGGCTAGATTCTGCCCTCCTGAGCTGGGGATTTCTGGTTAAAGGCTTACTGTGCCTACTTATTTGAACTGCTTATTTCTGAAATTGGTATGCCTTGTCTGCTGTAGCCTACACTAGATTCAGACCTGCTGAATCTAGTTTTATTTGTATAACTTGAACACTAATTCAGGCCATCTTTTTTCAGAGAAGGATCCCCTGCACCCTAGTGGCAGGAGTGTGCAGTTAGAACTTGACTGATCGAAAACATATTCATTTTTCATTCCAGTGGACACTTCAGTAGGACTGACTGTCCTTTTGATTTGAGAGGCTTATGTCAGTGGCCAGATTTTCGGTATAGGCATGTTAGTGTTCATAAAACTGTATATTTCCTCATTTTGCTTTTGAGACACCTTTTAATAGCCAGAATAGTCTGTTAGGTGGGAAGATAGTACCATTGAACTGGAATCATGCAGAAAACTTAATTTCAAGCCCTAGTAAACCATTACAGTCCATTCTGCCAGATGTTGGACAACAAAGTCATGTGGATGATCCTGAAATATGTGGATCCAAAGTAATAAAAATTTCAGCACAGTCCGCCCATGCTTTGTCCACAGCTGAGTTTGGCCATAGTATGGAAGAGCTTGAGGGAATTACCCGATCGACTGAAGCAGTGAAAAGTGAAGTAAAATACAATCAAAAGAAAGTTGATTACCATTTTTACTGCAGAATAACCCAAGCACTACATTTATCGCTAAAAAAACTGAATAGGTTGCTCCAGGGCAAGATAAAGATTTTGAAAAAAATTTGCCATTTTCACTATCTGATTCCAACAGTATGACTCGTTCTTCACTGTCGAGAAAATATATTTTCTAACACAGCATAACATTGACTGACTTAAAAATGAGAAAGCAGTTTGCTACAATTTAAAATGACAAAGATTTTTTTTGCTCCTTAACTTAAATTTAAAGGGGAGTCACTGGGTGCAATAATAGCTAGCTACATCTCTGACTGACTTGTATTATTAGCAGCAACATGATTAGTATATTTCAGCTATTCAAGCCAGAAAATATAGGATAAGGTATGCACCGAAAAAAATGTACATTATATAAATTATTTTATAAATAGATAGGTGGACATATAATGAAAGGTTCTTCTTTAACAATGCCCTTTGCGTCCAAGTTTGTGCAACTGATGGTTTACGTCTTCACAGAAGATGTTTGGACAGGGGAAGAAGGTACAAGTGAGGAGTAGGTGTGTGTGTGTGTGTGTGTGTGTGTGTGTGTGTGTGTGTGTGTGTGTGTGTGTGTGTGTGTGTGTGTGTGTGTGTTTAAGAGGTGTGTGTGTGTGTGTAAGACATAGGTAGGGGTATTTATATGTAAGAAGTAGGTAGGTAAAGGTAGTATGTGTGTGTGTGTGTGTGTGTGTGTGTGTGTGTGTGTGTGTGTGTGTGTGTGTGTGTGTGTGTGTGTGTGTGTGTGTGTGTGTGTGTGTGTGTGTGTGTGTGTGTGTGTGTGTGTGTGTGTGTGTGTGTGTGTGTGTGTGTAAGTAAGAGGGGGGTAGGAGTGTGTGTAAGGGGGTCATACCTCACAATTATCTAAATTTTTGCCTCATATTTTTGGTTTGTTTCTCATAAAAGTGTGTTATTTCTGGCAAATCACTGAGGACTGAAGTCAGACATTTGAGTTTTACACTTCATATACTCAGAAAATGCATACTAATGCAAACATTGTTGTTCTAGCCACTTTTTAAGGAGGTAGGGGGATGTGTGTGTGTGTGTGTGTCATACCTCTCATCTGTACAGATTTGCACAGAATGTCCAGATTTTTACCTTATATTTTTCGTCTGTTCCTCAGAAAAAATCATTTTTTTTGACAAATCTCTGGGATGAGCTAAGGATTAAAATTACTAAATAATGGCATATTTGAGTTTCAGGCTTCATATCCACCCATTCTCTATTGCAATATACCAGCTTACCATTTTTTTAATGTAACATAGGCAATTTATTTTTTAAGGGCAGCAGACACTGAATTTGTAGCTGAAACACAGAAATATAACATTGTTTCTAGCAACAACCTCTCCATTAGTTTCAAATCTCTTTAATGTGAAATTATTTAGAGGACTTTTGCTTCAGCAGAGATTGTGCATATTGACTGATATTGGTGGATTGTAATGATAGAAGTTTGAGTGGCCTTTTATGATAGAAATGTTCTGAATTGGGCAGTTTGTCATTATAGGTTCATATGTTTTGTTGTATTGGTTACTGGAAAAATGTTCAAAACTATAAAATTAAAACACATTCTAACAAATGGTGCTGTATTATACTGGTGATATAATTCAATTATATTTTTTAACTAATTCAATCAGGAAGGTGAATCAAAGAATGTTTGCATGGTCCTAAAAATGTGTGCAAGGGGCCTATGATTTGAAAACAGCCCAAAGGTAAGCTTAACCTGCCACTGACCAGCTGCATTTTCTTTGAATGTGGGTTTCAATGCTGTTTGAGTAAATGTGAGTTTCAAAGGTAGAGAAGTTTTAATGCTGTCTGTTTTCATTGTAAGACTATTGCTTTGCTTAGCAAATGTCTATCAGTGTTTTGTGCTACAAATTTCAAATAAAAGTTATAAATTAGATCCAAATAGCTGTAATCATTGTAGAAGTAAGCATAAAACAGTATACACACAGAGTTTTGAACAGTGTTTATCAGTGTTTATGGCAACTGGGGAGAAATAGCCATGTAATTGGACATTGGAATGGCTGCTTGGGGGGGGGGGCTGTGTAGGAGTAGAGTGGGGGTGGCTCTAGGTTTACACCCCCCTGCAAAACAATCCTGTGGGCTTTCATGACATTGGCTCTCTATTGAAATCTTGGCAAGTGAAATGTCAAATGCAGACAAGCCGGAAAAAAAGATTGAAAGCACAAGAGAAGAGCAAATTTCAAAAATCACTGTTCAGCTTTAGATTTCTTTTTGATGGAGCCCCCCCCCCTACCTTATACCAAATCTGAGATCACCATACCTTAGAGAAAAGTGAATATTCCAAAAAAATTGCATCTTGGACATAGTGTATGTAAGTCTGTTCTTTCAGCCATTCAGTTTCTGTATTTCTGGACTCACTGTAATGGTTACATGTTACATCTTTCTTCCTTATTTATTTATTTCTTCCCACTTGTTTAAAGTCTCTCTATCCCAGATATACAGTCTGTGCTCTTGGATTTTTTTTTATCCCAATTACTTATTTTTCACAGGTCATTTATCTCCTCTGCATAGTGCAAAACTCACTTGCACAAGTATTTTTCTGTCATCTCAGATCAGTGCAGTTAAACTGTAGTTTCTTTAAGAATTCAAAACCAATACATTAGATGAGCAGAAAGCTTATTGTTGCTTGCAGGCAGCAGCACAGACTATGGGAAACTTTAATTTATGAAGCTTATTACTTGTTCTAGAGGTGCAGTAGCTGCGCACAAGCCTGACTTAGTAATTGCGTTTGTCCAAGCAAACCAGCAGATGGCAGCAAAGGCCCATAATTGATTCAAATTCAACAACAATGCTTTGCTGTTTTCATTACATGAATGCTAAATACGTAAAGCTCTATTCTTTTCCTAATATATTATCTAATTATGAAATGATTTATTAACTTCTACACCTCGTAATCCATTTATTTTGTGTACTACTAAAATTATCGTCCATTATATAGCTTATATATTTTAGCTGAATCCTGCCAGGGAATAGGAGGCTTAATGTTTAAAGTGTGTACTTTGCAACTCAGAAGTACAAGCTTCAGTATTTATTTACTGTCCCCATCTTTATACAGTATGCATGATCTGTCAGTGTATGTATGGGGTTGTCTGCCATATAATTATAATCTCCTAACTTAACACTTCACCTTTCCCATAACTTCAAAATTCTTCTGAACTTGAGCCATTTTTGTATACATGTGCATTTTAGGATGGGATTGGGGTTGTCTGCCATATAATTATAATCTCCTAACTTAACACTTCACCTTTCCCATAACTTCAAAATTCTTCTGAACTTTAGCCATTTTTGTATTTATGTGCATTTTAGGATGTGTTAAACAAGTGTGCTGATCCACAGACCCATATCAGCCATAATCCAGGCCACAAGGGCATTGATAAATACAGCATATATGGACAGCGTCAAGCAGCATGTTTTAGGGAGGTGAGAAGAAAGTGGCGTATCCAGGGAAAACCCACTCAGACACAGGGACAATATGCAAACTCCACACAAACAGGGACAAGATGCCAGGACTGAATTGTAAATGTTGGAGCTGTAAACCCAGACCTTTATACGGAGCTACTGTTCTGCCTAAGCTGCCCAGTGCTATAGATGGACAATTATTTTCTGTTAAGCCTTGTACCTTTAGGAAAGTTTTCAGAACATTATCAGTTTTAAATGGTAGTTGTAATTTTTTATATACTGAATAAAATCCAGTACGGAGTTTGAAACACAGCCAGTCTTTATTAAAATAAAAAACAAGTAGTTGAGCGCTTTCACGAGTGAAATACCCACTTCATCAGACTTTAATACAACATTTTTTCTAAGTGTGTCTTATGTAAGACTTTTAAAACTGCAAGAACCAATGACAGTAAGTAAAACACATTACATCATTCAATTACTTAACGTCTTAAAAGGGCCATTACAAAATACACTTGTTAAAAGGGCAACGTCATCCCAAAATATGTGTGTCTCATACTACATCAATTAAAACTAAATATATGTATATACATATAAATAATCAATATAAAAAACATAAATTTATATGTGGCTACATATATAAAAAGGTGTAGATGATAAAAATGGGTAAATTTTAAAACATTGATGTATACATGTTTTCATTTAAATAATGGTCTGGCTTTTAAAATGAGCTTGAGCGACAAGTGTCTAGTCAGACCCATTTTGCCATCTGCCCTAAGTGTAATAATCCATTTTATTTCTTGAGCTTCTGTATAATTAGAAAGATCTCCCTTGCATTCACTGTCTTTGATCTTTTCTATGACCATAAAACTAAAATGATGCTCAGAAGAGCTATTAGCTATGTGTTTGGCAACTGCATTGTTCACACTGTGAGTGGTAATACTATAAAGCTGTTCTCTAATGCGATCTTTCTTAGTTTTCTATTGGTCTTTCCAACATAGAAGACTTGGCAAACTTTACACTGAGTAAATATCAGTGCTGTTACAATCCGCATGCAAATAAAATTTAAACTGCTTATTAGTAACCAGGTGGACAAAATGTCCACTATTATTAATATATGAACAGTACAAGCTTTACAAGATCTTGTACAAAATTCACTCACACTAATCTTATTAATTTTCTGGTCATAGTTTCTATTACCACATAACATTCTCTTAATATTTTTCTTGTTCTTGTATCTAAAATTTGTCTGCATACTTACTATATTGCTAATCCTACTATCTGTTGTAAGAATCTGCCAGTGTCTACTAATAATCTCTCTAATATATTTATTATCATTACTGTAAAAAATGGAGTACTTCAAATGCTGTTTCTCTGATTTAGTGGACTTTCTATTTGGTAACTCATCACTGTTGCTAGAATAAAAGGGACGAAACTTATCATCTCTATCAAGTTTTACATCTTCCAAAATATGACTGATGTATGATTGTTTATAACCTCTGGATATAAATCTATGATTGAGCTCCTTTAATTCATCCACAAATCTTTTATCTGTGGCATTAAGCCTAGATGCTCGAATGGCTTGCCCTCTCACTACACTGGGAAACACACGGGTGGGGGGTGCATACTATTACGGTGAAACAACTTATTGCATGTACAAGGCTTCCTAAAAATTCCATTGGTAACATTGTCCATATCATCCTTATTAATTCTGACATCCAAAAAATCTATACTATATGGATCATGTTTTATGTCAAACTTCAAAAATACATCAATATTTTCAATGTACCCACAAAATTGTTGAAAAACATCAGCATCTCCAATTCATACAAAAAAGATGTCATCCACGAAACAACGATAGAATGGAATGTACTTACTATACAACTCATTGTCCAATATATGTTTGGTTTCCCAAGCTGCCGTAAATATGTTGGCGTAGCTATTGGCACACACAGTGCCCACAGCTGTGCCATCAAGCTGAAGGTAATACCTCAAAATGAACATAGAACATATTATTACTTAATACCGCAGACATAAAGGTGGTAATAACTTCTAAATCATCCTCTTGACATTCATTATGTTTAACAAGATATTCCCTCAGAGCCGTAATACCCTGCTCATTGGGAATTTTAGTGAATAGTGAACACACATTCATTGTCACAAACTGGATGCTATTAACCTTATTACATGTGGAAATAAACTCATAAAGATCTGACAAAAAATTTCTGGTGTCATTAAGAATGTTCTTGTTCACAGATACAATAGGATGTAAACTCTTATCCAATATGATAGAAAAAGGTTTAGTTAACCAACCCTCACCAGACACTATAGCTCTTAAAGGGGGTTGTGTAGGATGCTTATGGATTTTTGGAATGCCCTGTATGCAAGGGATCTTAGGATGTTCAACCTGACAATATTTAAATATATCATTAGTAATAAGTTGACTATAGTACAAATTTAATAACATGCCATCTACATGTATTTTCATCTGGTATATTGTCAACATATCTACCACACTATATGTGGTCCGATCTCCTAACATCTCATACATTTTATCAACATAGTAAACAGTGTTCATAATTACTTTTGGTCCACCTTTGTCAGTGGGCTTTATAATTATGTCATTACTATTTTGTAGGCTTTTTAAAGCTCAGTCCAAACCACAAAAAAAAAAAAATGCCAAAAAAGATGATAGCAGCCAGGAAAGTCCACCACAAGGTTTTTTATTCAATTTCCAAATAAAATTGAGCGCTTTCGTTTCCCAATCGAAACTTCATCAGAATAAATGCAACCTCACCTATATTTATACCCACTCAAATTCAATGACATCATATCCTAAACTAATTACATAAAATGTCTTTCCATTCAAATGTCAGTACAGCCCATTAATAATTACATGTGACCAAAAACAATACATATATCTAAATGCTTGTTGGTCATTGAATAGATGAATAAATAGTATACTATAAAATACCTGTGTGTTTTCATTAACATAATAAATGCATGTATTTACCAAAATAAAAATATAAATATATGTATATTTGAAAGCCATAAAGACAACATCAAGTACATATATATTGTTGATTGATGCAAGTAGCTAAGAACCATCAATTGTTAATTAATTGTTAAGGGATCATTAATGATCTCTTAGAGCTAAAAGAATTGAGATGGCAACTAAGAACTAATGCTTCTGAGGCACCTGGATTAAATAGTGCCATCTCAATTAGCTCAATTTTAAGGTTAAAAGCACAATTTTTATGTAATTTTTTATGTAATTTTTTTGTGTAATTCTTTATGAATTATGTACGTGCATACACTTTTGTACATTCTCTCAAATTATATAATATATATCAGGTTCATGACAATCTTTAGTTATGTATTGTAGGGAGTATTTAGAATCAATTAATAGTTTAGTTTCTTTTTAATTAAAAATTGATGGTTCTTAGTTACTTGCATCAACAATATATATGTACTTGATGTTGTCTTTATGACTTTTAAATAGACATATATTTATATTTTTATTTTGGTAAATACATGCATTGAGTATGTTAATGAAAACACGCAGGTATTTTATAGTATACTATTTATTCATCTATTCAATGAACAACAAGCATTTCGATATATGTATTGTTTTTGGTCACATAATTATTAATGGGCTGTAATGGCATTTGAATGGAAAGACATTTTATGTAATTAGTTTAGGATATGATGTCATTGAATTTGGGTGGGTATAAATATAGATGAAGTTGCATTTGTACTTTATTCTGATGAAGTTCCGATTGGGAAACGAAAGCGCTCAATTTTATTTGGAAATTGAATAAAAAACCTTGTGGTGGACTTTCCTGGCTGCTATCATCTTTTTTGGAGGTTTTTAAAGCTCTATATTCATGCCCATTGATATTATAAAAAGTCTCTTTCTATTTGAGCCTTCAAACAGAGTGTAAATATCATCTGTACATAATTTACTAAATGCCTCCACTAATGGATGATTGGGGGGCATATATGTACTGGGTTTTATAAAATTACAATTGTTGTTGACAATACCTGTATCAGTACTTGGAAACTGCATCTTCAACATGATGTCACATGTGAACATTTTTAAGTCCAGCCTAGTCTCTGTCATATCTGCTGGTTGAGACGGAATAAAGTTGAGTCCTTTCTCGAGGACCATTTTATTCAGCATATTTATGTTTGGTTTGTATGGAGTTTGTTAATCCTACTAGGAGGTGCATTGTGCTGTTTTATAATTTTTTTATGTAGTATGAATCTATATATATATATATATATATATATATATATATATATGTGTGTGTGTGTGTGTGTGTCTGTATTTATACACACACACATATATTTTATATATACACACACACACACACACACACACACACACACACACACACACACACACACTCATACATGTGTATATATATATATATATATATATATATATATATATATATATATGTATATATAGTTGGAAGCCCTGTCATTTGGTAGATGGAGCCACAAAGAGTTGGACGATCTGCCATGTAATGAAATGGCTTGTAGATGGAGCCAATGGACACACATAAAGAAAATGGAAGATGGAAATGAGAGCTGTTTGCCTCTCACAATAAAATAGACTACAGAGAGATGGGGGACTGTTCCCTAGGAGCTAAGCAGGCAGGAGCCTGATACACATGCAAGGGCCCATGCAAAAGAGTTGTACAGATAGGAGCTTGATATCCAGGTTAGAGCTTGTTCAAGAGAGGAACTTCACAGACTTACAAGGGAAAAATGACTCAGGCAGGGTGAGGCTGGAATATCAGAGAGGACAGGGACCTGAAGGAAGGCAGCCTGTAAAAGCAAGGCCAGGGGCCACCAAGGAAGACCATTATATTCATTATAAATTACACTGAAGAGAACTACAAGTTACTAAATATTAATAAATTATTTATGTTCTGTCATTTATTTAAGTCTGAAAATTATATATCTGAAAATATTTGAGAGTTATCAAACATGCATATTGACATTACAAGTTTCCTTGAGTAAAAACATGATTTAATTTATAAATACAGCCTTTTGTGTGAAAGTCAAAGATCTGTAATGAATGTGTTGCACCCAGTAAAATGAAAATAGAAGTTGGAAAATGCATGTCATATTAGTGAAATTCTCCAGCATGTGCCACCACATTGTGTGTGTGTGTGTGTGTGTGTGTGTGTGTGTGTGTGTGTGTGTGTGTGTGTGTGTGTGTGTGTGTGTGTGTGTGTGTGTGTGTGTGTGTGCGTATGTAGGGTACATGACAACTTATTGAACAGTGGTATAGTGAAAGTATTAATAATGAATGCAAAATCCGGAAATATCACAATATTGAAACATTATAAGGCTAAACTCAAAATTCCTCCCCTGATTAGTGACACTTGATAACAAGTGCTAACAAAGGTCCTATAGGGGAGATAAGTCCAAATCTGTAAATATCTAGGGAGTAGGTAATTTAGTTTCAACATTTTAAAATTTCAGCATTTTAACATTTCAGTATTATGTTTGATATTATGACTTCACTATATTTTGTAAGCTGACATAGACACCCCCAAACACACCCAACACACATCTATATATATATATATATATATATATATATATATATATATATATATATATATACTCACGCATGCAGGCGCACATACGCACGCACACACACAAACACGCACACACGCATGCATACACATATATGTGCATGTGTGTGTATTAGTCTATACATATACTATATGCATATATATATATATATATATATATATATATATATATATATATATATATATATATTTTAGGCACACATGCACACACATATATAGATATAGACATAGGTACATGTTTGTGTGTCTGTGTACATCCAGAATCTTGGTTGTTGGTGAAAGATTTGGTCAGATGAATAAAGTACACAAATGATGGTGGTTCTTGACCAAGAACTCTCACTTTAGGATCAGGAGTCAGGTCATTCAAGGAACACCTACAGCATTAACCATCTTTTTCCTGAAGGACACCCTAGGGAGTTGTTCATTCCCTTGTATCACAATGACTTGAATACTGTAATGTCCTGTACCTGGGACTGCTGTTGGTGACTTGTGATAGCTGCATCTGATACAAAATGGCACAGACAGTATACTGCCTCTACTCTTGTATCCCATATTATGCCTCTTCTGTGGTCTTTGCTCTGGCTTCCAGGCATGTTTCAGCTTCAGAGCTGAGGTGTTAACATACTGTGTACTACATGATTTGGGGAGGAACCTGTAAATCCATTTTAATTATTTAGAGTTCTTTACTGCTCATTCAGAGTGCTACCAGTGGTTGCAGTGGTTCACTTCACCTCATCTGGGCCCCAAAACCATTGTAATGTGTGCTCCAATCCTGTGGAACTGTTTACTGCAGTGATTATGAGATAGCTCTAGTAAAATGACCTTCTCTTCACCACTGAAAGAATTTTGTGTCAGCTTTATGCAGCCAAATTGTATCATACTGTATACAATTCCTGTCTCATATAAGTGCTGGGTATAGTCTTATGATGTTTATTTCATTGGTTTATGTGCTCATTGTTTAACTACTGTTTTATGCTCTGAGATATTTGAAAATGTGCAATATAAAAATATCGATTAATTACTTGACTGGCTTATTGATTCACGTTTCTGTGCTGAGTCTGTATGTCCTCCCTGCATCCAAGTGGGTTAATTCCAGATGCTCTTGTATCTTCCCACCTCTCAAAAGTCATGCCATAGATGAAACGGTGTCTTCCAAAACTGCCTGTTGATGTATATGTGTTGTAAGAGTGAGTGAAGGAGTCTATTCTGCAATAGACATATCCAGTCCAAAACTGGCTTCACGATAGGCTCTGGCTTCCCCCATTGCAAACAAGCAGAAAATGAGCACAACACTTATAATAAACTTATGTGCAACTTTTAGGATAGCATGAGCGTAGCTCTTATGGAAACAAATGCATAATTACTTTGATAGCATATGCATAGTTCTTATAAAAAATGCATTAACTATCATGATAAGATATACATAACGCTTATGTTAACAAATGCATAATCTTATGACGTAGCTCTTATGATAACACATGCACAACTCATATGATAACACACATAGCCCTTATGATAACAAATGCATGGATCATATAAAAATGCATACATACTTATGTAATAACACATGCATAGCACAACTCATATGGTAACACACATAGCCCTTATGATAACAAATGCATGGATCATATAAAAATGCATACATACACACATGCATAGCACAACTCATATGGTAACACACATAGCCCTTATGATAACAAATGCATGGATCATATAAAAATGCATACATACTTATGTGATAACACATGCATAGCTCTTATGATAACGCTGGAGTATTACATGCCCATGCACCACCTTCCCTGCATGCACAAAGTACACATTATCACTGAGTACATGTCCATCTCAGTATCAAGGACATTTTAGTAAATGCATACAGCTGACACATTTAATAAGTTTAGTGTAAACTAACAAACATAAAATACTGAACAATGTTTCCAGAGGATATAAAATGTTACAAATTATATCAAAGACAATAAATACTATAATTTCCAAAATGCCATGTAACCCTAAATAATTATGCATGGAAATAAGCAGCAACAGCCCTATATGTGATCCGTGCAAAGTGACCATGACCATTAAACCAACCAAATGCAGCAAACAAGCATTCTGGTCACTGCATGTGTATAAATCCAGTTATATGATGTTGCAGAACTACAATATATATGCACAAGGGACAGGACCATCTACATGTTTAAGGAGCATGAATGTGGTCTGCATTCAGTAGAAAACTGGTAGTTAGTTAATTAATATTTAAATTAGAACAAAACAGTGCAACATGGTTAGTAATGAAGACATTCTGCAGTTCAATATATGACAATAATATCAATGTCAAGCCCAGGCTATAGTACGCCGGAATCCAACCAGTAGTTTTAGCAGTTGACAAAAATGTTAGGGTTGTCTGTTTCTCATCTCTTTAGCACAAACATTTGAAAGGTGCATATATAGATAGACAGGCAGAAAAGTTTAACTTAGTGCAGATAGAATACATTGGTGTTGTTTACAGACATATCCCTGAACTTGTATGTCTGCAACAAACACCAGTTAACAACACATCTTTGAAACGGGACCTTGTAACTGCTATAGTGTAAAAACTAATGCACATCTACAGAGTTGTTCAAAGAAATGAAAGCTTCCTAAATCTTTTTTGCTTTGCTTGTTGCTTTCTAAATTCCATCTGCAAAGTTTAGCTGAGCATCTCCTGTCTGCTAATGACTGTTCAGAATGAGTGCACTTGCCCTGGGATTCATGAAGCTTGCGCCATGCGCCAGAGTAGCGTTGGCGATCTAGCACCAAATATGGCCGTCGAGCGATTCAGGTATGAGCTGTTTCCACATGCACTACCAGCGTATGCCTGAGCTGCGCAGCTCCCGGCACATGTATGCTAATTACCCCATGCACAGCAGTGTAGCATGCAAATGAAGGTATATAGCGATTCATGAAGTTGTGCAGGCATAGCGTAAGCATGTAGAATAACCAAAAAAAAAAAAAAAAAAACGGTTTACATTTTGTCAAACATAAAATCGGAGCCATGAAAGTGGACCAAACTTACGTATTATAAAGTTAATATATGCCAATGGCTAAATGTATCGCCAATGGCATAAAACAACATGCACAACATATAAAAAATAACATTTAATGTCATGGCCACAACAACGCAAAGTAAAACCGCAGTGCATCGGTGCGCAAACGGGATCACAAGGAAAATATATTTAGATGTTATAAAACTGTAATGTAACGCAATTCATGCTATCCCCATAATAGTCAATGGCAGGCATGCTACACCACAAACATGGTGCAAGGGTTGCTAAGGGTCTGTGACAGTGTTCCGTGCGGTAACTAGGAATTAGCAGTCAATACCATGCAAATGAGTCAAGTAATATTGCATTGCAAATGCCCCGCCGGCATAAGGATGTACCACACGGTGTAGCGTTACAACACCAAGGAGTAGCCTGGAGGTAAACATGACATCAAGAGAGGGGTGCGCCACCGTAGCTGTAAGCACATTGGATCATTGCTAATCCGTGTTGCATGTTGCTAAGCAAAGCCGCAGGATAGGGGTGTGGAAGTGGCCATAGCTTTGCTTCGCTGAGAGCACACAAGGTAACTGAAAGTTCATGTGAATGTGGATGAAAACACGCACAAAACCCGGTAAACGGTTGTGCACGGCACGCACCACAGCTGAAACAGGAAGTATACGGGAAGACAATAAGGAAATGCTGCAGCATGGTAATTGGAGTACAAATAAGTAATTAACGCCTAGAAACTCACAGTGGGCTATAGATAACAGCTAACAAGACTGCTGGCAGCTACCTGCAGAACACAAAAGGGGAGGTGCCGTACAGCAAAGAAAAGAGAACTGTCACAGCAGAACAAAGCAAACTTGCAGTAGATCAGCTACATAACACATTTCCCAACACAATCCTGGATTGTGGAAGCACAAAACAAGAAAGGCAGCAGCTGGATGCATGCCTGACAATGGGAGGTGAATCGGGTTGAAAATAGAAGTAAAGGGCAATAGATGAATCACAGCAGACAAGCGTAAATCAACACCACAGGCCCCACAATAGCAGTGCCTGCTGTAAAACCAATAATTAAGACACCCTGCAGCTGGAATAGCACAAACACACCCAATTACACCAGCATCATCCATTGCACAATAGTATAAGGTGTGAAAGCCCCACACACACACACCTGTGTATTCCCAGACACTCTGCACCATTAGTGTATACAGACGGGGAACTTTTAATATGTATATGTTAGGGGCTGCCATAGCTTTGATTCACCAGCATGTGTTGGAGACTGACGGTGGTGTGGAGGATGATGCTGACAACCATCTCAGGCACCGGAGGAGGAGATGAGTGTTCAGACCCAGGGTAACCTACCAGGGGCTACATGATCTGGAGATAGTAGAGCATTACAGGGTGGACAGGTACATCATACAGCAACTTGTTGAGCTGTGCCGGCCATGCCTCAGAGCCAGAAGTAACAGAGGGGAACCTATCCCAGTGGACATGAAGGTATGTGTAAGCCTGAGAATATCAGCCACAAGTACCTTCCAAAGGCCAACTGGGGATATTATGGGGATCTCACAGGCATCAGCATCCAGGGTACTCCACCAGTTCCTGGATGCCATGTTACCACATGCCAATGAGCACATATACTTCCGCTGAACGCAGGAGGAGTTGGCCAGCAATATGCATCTCTTCCACCATGTGGCAGACTACCCGGAGGTACTGGGTGCAATAGACTGCATGCACATACACATCAAGCCACCACCCGGTGAGTAGGGTATGCGCTACATAAACTGCAAGGGATTCCCCTCCATCAACTGCCAGGTCATGTGCAATGCCCAGGGCATTATCATGGATGTGTGTGCTGGCAGCCCTGGAAGCTATCATGACTCCCACATCTGGCATGCCTTACAGCTGTATCAGGTATTTGCCAGGGGGGACATCCCATATGGCCACCTGGTGGGGGATGCTGGCTATGCACTGGAACCGTGGATGACTACTCCCATCAGAAATGCACACACAGACAGGCAAGAATGCCATAATGAGGCACACGCAGAAACCAGAATCATCATAGAGTGCATGTTTGGGATGCTGAAATCACAGTTCCGTTGCTTGGACATATCTGGTGGAGCCTTGCAGTACTCTCCAGGAACGTGTGCCCACATCTTCATAGTATGTGCCATGCTACACAATATGATCCTGCGGAAACAACTGCAGCAGGGACAGACTGGTGAAGGCCCTCACAGCTCACCACCATTGCCAAGGGACCCACAGGCACAGGGGGACTCAGACCATGAACACCCTGTGCTAGCCCCAGTAGGCAGACGGAGGTGTGCCCAGTATGCCCACGCCTTGGCAAAGAGGGAAGGTATAGCACACACACTGACAGTGTAGACACTCATGGACTGACACTCTTCTCCACCTGCACACACAGCAAGCATGGATGGCACACATACACGACCACTTGTAAATTGTCATGTATAGGTGGTCTACTGTGTGCATCCTACATAGCTAGCCCTCAACTATTGTACACACAACCGCCATTGGCACAAGGTAAGTCAATACCTGAACAGTAAATTAAGCTATCAGCATGTGTCCATACTGTATGTACAGGTTCATAGATACATAGGTAGGTACATGCCCAACCGCCGAGGCCACTCATAAGCATAGGCAAAACGTATCTGCAGTCACCACCCCATCGATCAACTAACTGTCCCTCTATGGAGTAGAGCCACTTGTGGGATCCCTGGGGTGTAGCTACTGTTCACCACCCACTCTGCAAGGATTCCCCGGAGTGTCAGTGAGGGGTTTATTTATAATGTAATCAGGGATGTAGTTCCAAATAATGGGGAGTATCCCTGACAGGAATCTTCACAGATGTGTACATGTTACATAGTATACCTTAAACACAGCTTGCATATACAGGTAGTTCTTCACAAAATAATAAACATGTGGAACAGACAACTGCTGAAATGTGCGTTAATCACCCTTGCACTACCAGTGCACATTCATCACAATAACATACCACTAAGCTACCTGAGATGTACCAATGGCAGTCATGTATACTGACAGGATAAAACACAAAAGGTAGGAATGTGTTGAAATAGGACAAACCAGCATGTACCCAATGAAAGGTGTATGTTTTATATATATATATATATATATATATATATATATATATATATATATATATATATATATATATATATATATATATATATATATATATAGAGAGAGAGAGAGAGAGAGAGAGAGAAAGAGAAAGAGATATGTTGATATATGGAGATATACATATATATGTAGATATATAGATAGGTTAACAACATCTACATAACCATGGAGGTGCATATAAATGGGATACGTACCACATACCGACTGCTTTACATACCGATGCGCTTAATCCCGATGCTTAAGTTCTGAAAGAACACAGCACCGAAACACCAGATACGTGAGGTGTAATCTCACAATGTTAATGGACAGTTAGTCAGTGCTTCTGGTGTTGCGGTTTGGGTAGGTTACTGTGTGTACGTGTGTTTCTTAGGGCTGTAGTGTGTATAAGTGTGCATTCTGTGTGTGCTGTATGTTCTTGGGGGACTGTAATGTGTGGTTGTGGGTTAGCTTTTTGCGTCTGTTTGCGTGACCTAGGATGTAGAACATGGGGGGGGGGGGCTTGGCCACCTGCTCATGCGTAGAGTAAGATGGTTTGTTTGGATGTGTTGGGTAGCAGTGTGTCTGTGTGTGCTTGTGTGTGTTCCATGTTCGTGTTACCTTCGCAAGTTACTGTCGATGTCGGTAATGTGGGTTATGGGAGTCTGGTCCCGGTACTGTGGGCGTCGGAACACTGTGGTTTCGGGATTCCATAGGTCTCCCGTATACAGCGGTTGAAGTGTTCATATATGTGTATAACATAGACCATAGCAATCACACATTCTGCCACTACCAACCTAAATGAACAAAGGATATGGAGTGTATATGCCTATACACTATTACAAATATGTGCTATGGACATGAGCCAATGATAGTGTTACCACCTGTCCCACTTTGCGAGGGACATTCCCTCTTTGGGCGGTTGTGTCCTGACCAAATATATTAAACGTGGCAAATGTCCTGGGATTGTAGGACATAATTATGCCCCATATGTACTGTAATAGTTGCATACAATAGTTATTTCTGTATCTAAAATACCTACATGTTACAGGAAACAGGATAAGCAACTAAACTGCTACAAGAATAAGCTTATAATCAGGCAAGAATGGAAAGTTCTATCCCTTGTACTGACCATGGGTTTCTGTCGGCCTGTAAAATCAGATGTGTGTCCCGAAAAGGTCCCACTATAGCCATATGAAAAGGTGGCAACCCTAGCCAAAGAGGGTCAATCACCAACACAACTACAATGACTGCAAATACCTATGACAGATATACACAGCTATCATGTAGCAACACGTTATTACATTCAGATGTATTACTGAAGGGATTCAAGGACTAACATCACCTGCATGCTATACAGGAACCACATAACAGTGCCTTAATGAATCAGCCTGCAATTACCATTATATTAGTCCACAAAAGGATAGGTGTTCAAATAGGGAAGGAACCCTCACGCACATAGCGATTATGTATAAAAGCAGTTCCTACACACCTGCATCTGCTAAGCACACCCACCAACATCACCCCCACACCAAAACATATTACAATACAAACGTAATAACATCACAAATCATTCACACACTGCACGACATCTGCAGAAGCCTTAACATACCTTGTCAGAGACACACTAACATGGCCCTATGTGAAATAACTGCTGTTATAGAATGGAACAACTGCTGATGTAATAGGGTTTGTTTGCACTAATCCCATTACAGAGGGTTGTGCATACACCAGGATGTGTTAGCAATTAGTGAGTAACAGCACAGTATGCTACACTTGTACACCAAATCAAGGATGTCTGGTGAGCACACTGTACACCACATAACAGTTCATGCATAGCCATATGGCCTTGAGCTGGCCAAACATCCTTGCCAGACTTAAACATCTGCAGAAGTAGCAGGTACAAACAATCCCTGCATATGTAGCACTGTCCTGAAATATAACAGCTGTACTCACATGTAGAACTAAATCATCTAGCCATTACACACAGTCCACGGGAGCCATGAAGCTAATATATCTCTGTGTGTCTCCATATAGCTGTTGAAATATATCGCAATAACACATCTAGGCCATCTCCCTCGAAAGTAAGGCAAACGGACAATGCCCAAAAGGAGTACTCAGTTATACACCCCTGTTGCCATGGTATTGGCTAATTGAGTAGCTGCACAGCTGATGTGCATCCAATTAACTACTTTGGAACAGCAATTGGTGGACAGGATACCACATGTTACCGATATGTAACTAGAAAAGGATGTGTTATCACACATTCAAACCATCTGTGTATGCCAGCGGAACGTTACAAAGAACATTGAAACACAAACCGAAAAGGATTGAATCAACAGTTAACGACACCTCGGATTACTAATAAGGTATGTAGAACAGTCAGTATGTCTGTGTATGTAGTACTATTCTGTAGTATTTAAAGTGCGCGCAATCCATATAGTGGAAACAGTTATCGTGTAGTGATGTATTGTTGAGCATAGTAACGCTTGTAGTATTTGTGTGTACTGCTGTAGGTCACAAGGCAAACACCGCATACACCATAAGGATGCTATATAAGGGCTTTGAACAAAAATACTCCTCACCAGCCGATGTCAGTGGCAAGGCTGGTCCAACAAGTATGTGCTATAACAGGGGATAGTATATGTTGATATATTGTAACTGTAGCCATATGTATGGGTGTATTACAGAGAAAAACATGTGGAAGGTTGGGCCACTCTGCAAGTATGATTTGCATTGTGGGATATTGTGCCAATACCTGTGTAATGTACAGTATTGTAGGCAGATATGTATTACAAACTACATAGCATTACTGTAATGTTAGACAAACATTAGTTATGTCAGTTGGTATTTACAATACACAATAACAGGATACATATGTCTTTTAGTCAGCGGACAGTTTATCAGCATGATAGCAAAGTAAAATGGAAGAGCTATTTAACTATCCATGCACATAAGACATGTAATATGTGCAAAGGTAGGTACTAGGCTGTCTTACCAAGGGTATCTATAAGCCTAGCTACCGTGTGTTGGCTTTTGCCATCCCCATAGGTTGGTTTCCTGTGCCTCTGAATGGTAGAGCCAATAGTTCCCTGTGCCTCTGTCCAGCAGAGCCACTGCAGTGATCCCCGCGGTACATGTCTGTCTACCATCCACACGTCAAGGTTTTCCTTGAAGAGTGCTCATGAGGGGCCCTGCCTGATGTACATTGGAATCATGTTCCAAAGCATAGGGAGTGTCCAGGTCAGGAATCTATCCATCCAGCACGTCCTACTCAACGTTGTGGTTAGGTGTATATCCCTAGAGCATGTGGCTCTCAGGGGCTTCTGTTTAGGTGGAGCATATCCAGCAATACAGGGTTGGACATGGGCCTTGTATGTCAAGCAGAGATCATCTGTGAGTATGTGGTATGCAACTGAGTACAGCTGGAGTTTCTTAGGTTGGGCTGCATAGGTCATCTGTTTGAGGTCAGTAATCCTCTTGGTGTGGTACTGGTGTGGTCTTCCAAGCTGTTGCAGTTGTCTTGTAAGGTATATCCCAAATGGGATGTTGTATCCTTTAATGGGAATAATATGACATGTGTAGAGTCACAATGGCCCCTCTGATCTGGATGCAAACCCATTAGAGATTAGGGGGCCATGTAGAAGGATATTCTAACCACCTTGTCATTATGGGTATCAAAGGAGAGATTGCTATCTACTGTGGTTCCCGGATCCCGTATTACCTTTTCTGTATGTAGGGGACTAGCACCTATGTGGTAGTCCACGGATAGTTAGTTATATCCAAAGGGGATGACTATGCACTTTTAGGCATTCAGCTTGATGCCATGATATTAACACCATGTATCCGTCTCAGTGCGACCCTTCCAGAGGGTGTCTGTAACAGCTGGGGAAATAATTATGTCCCCTAGTTTGCAGTCGTCTGCAAACCTTTTCAGCCAAAGCCCTCCTGTGCTTGTCTGTACATCAGAGACGTATATACTGAACATGAGGGGTCCTAGGACTGAGCCCTGGGGGACGCCAGTTGTAACTGGTATACAGTCGGACCTAGGCTATGCAACTCCCACTGTGTGGGTTCTGTCCGTGAGCCACTTTGCAAACCATCATATGACGTAGGGGTTAATGTTCAAGTGGATGGGTATGTTGATAATACCAGAAGGAGGAATGGTTTTGAAAGCCTATGAGAGATCTGGGTAGGCTGTGTGGACCTCCTTACCCTCATCTAATGCCTTGGTATCTGTCTCTAAGAAGTCCAGCAGGTTTAGGAGGCATGGTCCGGTCTTAACAATGCCAAACAGGGAGGGGTCAAAGATATGGAGGTACCCAATGTCTCTGTGGCAGTGATCCATGATGTGCCCCATAGCCTTGCAGACCAGGCTAGTCAGGCCTATAGGGAAATAGGTCCCGAAGTCCATTGTGGCGCCGCCTTTGTGGAGTGAGATAACTGTTGCTGTGTACCATTCAGGGGGCACTATGCCCGATGTGAGGCTATTATTGAACATGGTGCGTAGGTGGGGAGACAGTACGATCTGAAGTTCATGTAAAACGCAGCCTGGGATGTTGTCCGGTCCCATGTATGCTGTGATATTGCCTTTAGAGTATGCAGTTTTGAGAGGGATCTGCCAGGATTTTGCCAATATCAATTGTTTCTGTAATGTTCATGCCTTTGTGCTGTAACTCAGAGCAGATCTGGTTGTTGACATCGAGATATGTGACATATCTATAGAATGCTTTGTGACTGTTGTTGGTATTAGTTGCATTATAGTTTTCATAGCTAGCTTTGGAGGATCTTATACGGGATCTCACCTTCTTACTGAGGCTGGCCAGGGATCTCCTCCATGCATGGTATTGTACTCTCATTTGCAACAGTGTCTTCCTCCTGTAGTACAATATGTTTATGGGAGGGGACCACCAGACTGGTTTAGTTAATTAGGAGTATAGCGTTCTCTTTCTGTTTGGGATAGTACAAGCCATGCACTCCTGTAAGTGCTTATAGAGTGCATTTGTGTAGGAGTCATCAGTTGTAACAGTACTGTCCATCTGCATGGGTGTCATGACATCCACCACGTCTGTCTTAAGAAGCATGTAGTTGGCCTTATAGACATATTATACTGTGGTTCCCTTAATGGGGGGTAGGTGCAGGATGCGGATATCAATGGTGTTCAGAACATGGTCTGATCGGACCAACGAGGATTTGGCTTCACGTGTGGAGCACCAGTCACTCATGTTGGTAATGACTAGGTCTAGGATATTGTTTCCCCTGGTGGGTGTGTGGATATGTTGAGTCAGGGCATTGGTGTTTATGAATTCCAGAAACCGTTGAGGTAATGTGTTGGTACACGAGTAGTTTTCCCAGTTAATGGTGGGGTAGATTCAGTGAGACTTATGTGAGGAGTGTGGTGCTGTGCGACTGTGTACCTTCTTCACATGGCAGTCAGGGTCAGGCTTGGTTGGAGAGACTTTTACCTCCAGTTGTGCAGTGTAG